>NC_033795.1:23422409-23425634 GCF_001876935.1 Asparagus officinalis
TTACTTTATGCATCATAGAGTTTGTATTGAGGACAATACAAAATTTAGGTATGGGGGTGAGATTAGTTATTTTTTCTCTTTATTTTACATTTCCCCCCTTTTTCTTTAAAAAAATTTATAAAAATATCGTCACTTGCCAAATTGATAGAGTTATGTAATAATTGATTTATTTGATACATTTGAAATTTTCTAATCCCTAGTTGGTTATTTACTTAAGTTCATCTTTTATGATAACTCTAAATAAATTTCTTAAGAAATGATTTTCAAAGTAGTATACTTTACTTAAGCCTTAACTTGGACTTTTATTTAAAATAATGAAATTTTTGCATGCTTAACTCAGAGTTGAAAATAATTTTTCAAATTGTCTTTTAGAAGAAGCAGATCAGGTCCTTGAGAATAATAAAACTGTGTTACACATGTGCTGCTTTAAATTAAATTTTAAAGAACTCTTTCTTGATGAACTTAGATTCTTGGAGAATAATCAACAACCAAATTTTCAGAACTTCACAGAAGAATTGGTTGTTAGAAAACAAAACTTCACAGTACAAGAGTCTAAGTTCATTAAGAAATGTAAAATGCATGACACCAATAATACCTACCTTACCTTGTTGCAAGAATTACTGAACACCCCGAAATGCTTGAAAATTCACATTATTGATTATATCATTCTGAATTTGTTTAGAATCCGGGGAAGAATTTTCAACAGCAAGGTAGGATTCAATGTAGAACATGAACTCTTCATGTTGAATATTTTATTCTACATTGTTTATTTTGTTTATTTCAGAATAATAAAAAGAATTTATTCTTCTCTCATGTGAGAGTTTCTTGTTCAGTTTTCAAAAAAAAAAAAAAAGGGAAAAAGAAAAAAAAAGAAAAAAAAGAAAAAAAACAAGAAAAGAATAAATGTTTGATTTCCTCCTCCTCAGACCAAAGGTAATTGCAGATTTTTATCAGCCGACCAAATGTAAGTGCTTCACTTCTTATCTGCTTTACTTTATGCATCATAGAGTTTGTATTGAGGACAATGCAAAATTTAGGTGTGGGGGTGGGAATTAGTTATTTTTTTCTCTTTTTTTTTACATTTTTAGTTACATTTTTGTTTTTTTTCCCCTTTTTCTTAAAATTTTTTTTTTAAAAATATCGTCACTTGCCAAATTGATAGAGTTATGTAATAATTGATTTATTTGATAAATTTGAAAATTTCTAATCCCTAGTTGGTTATTTACTTAAGATCACCTTTTGTGATAACTCTAAATAAATTTCTTAAGAAATGATTTTCAAAGTAGTATACTTTACTTAAGCCTTAACTTGGACTTTTATTTAAAATAATGAAATTTTTGCATGCTTAACTTAGAGTTGAAAATAATTTTTTTCAAAGTGTCTTGATTTACATATATTTTCAAAATATATATACATATAAAAAAAAATTGCAAAAGAAGAGTGCGAAAAATGGGCACCAAAAAGAAAAAAAACTCTTGAATTCAAGGTGATTCTATCTTATAAAGCCTAAGCTGGCCGAGTAATTAAGCCCAAGGAGTATTTCCATACTTAATGACCTAAGCCCATTTGGGTTGGGATCCATTGGCCCAAAACTCGTTAAATGGTCACTTAGAAAGCCCGTTAAAGTAGAAAAAAAAATCACCAAGAAAGAAAGAGTTAAAAAAAATAAAAAATAATAATAAATAAATAAAAAACTAATAAATGTTTTATAGTTGTATATATGGTCTTGGAAAATATTTTAAATCAAGCAACTTGAAAATTATTTAAAACAAAGAGTTAGCATGTTCTTTTCAAAACTTTTAAATTAAATTTCTAAGTTTGGCTTGGTTCTGTATTGCTATAATGAGAAGATTTTCTTAAAAATATACCTTAGAGTTATATATAAAAATGTTTTCTTGAGTGATAACTGGCTCCAATTAGATTATCTAAAAGTTATCAAGTGAATTTAGTTATTTACTGATTTTTTTTAATTTGGCAAGTTGACCGAATTTTGTGGGTATATTCACTGCAAACCCTCACGAGACTACAACTCGTCCACTAGGGTAACCTAGGGGTTTAAAGGCTTGTTGTATGCGCTAAATACAACCGCGATTTCTGCGAAAGTGAGTTAGGATTTTCTTTTTATTTTCTTTGCTAGAGGACTAGCAAAAGTTTAGGTGTGGGGGTATTTGATAATCATATTTTTATTACAATTTTATATCCTCATTATCTATTTTACATGAATAAATATACCATTAATAATTGTTGTTAGCTTAGTTTGCACATAAATGAATGAAAATATAAATAAATATTATTAAATGTAAAAACCCCTTAAAAATCTCTCTTCTCTATTTTGTAGCATTTTAGAAGCCCATGAAGCAAAAGCTTAAAAGAGGAAAATGATTGAAGCCCAAAGAGAAAAGCCCATAAAAAATACACCAAGGAAGCTATGCTTGGACTTGGATGCAAAGAATGGGAATGAAATGGACTTGGTTGCAAAAAAAAATTCTCCATGTCCGGACTGCTTGGTGTGCAATCAAGTGAATGGGCTGGATGTTCACAAGAAAAATATGCAATCATCAATTGAATTGGAAACCCAAAGCCATCAAACAAATAACTCTTCATGGGCCAGAGTTCAAAATGTTCATGGACCGGATTTGTTTTAAAAATCAAATGAAAACTTCTTGGGTTGCTGCAGATTGGTTTGGAGAAGTGGGCCGGACTTGTTTGATTTTGTTTTGAAAATCAAATGCCAAGGACCTGCTGCATTCTTTCTCAAACAAATGAAGAGTGGGCCGGACTTGTTTGATTTTGTTTTGAAAATCAAATGCCAAGGACCTGCTTCATTCTTTCTCAAACAAATGAAGAGTAGGCCGGACTTGCAGCTCTTCAATTTCGGTTTTTGGGAACGGCCATTTGCAGTTTCGAAAATCAAATGCCAATCACTTGAATGGGCCGAAAATCTAAATGGACTTGATTGCTGAGGACCTATGGACTTAATTGTGGACTTGATTGCTTCAATTTTGAAAATGAAATAGCTCAACACTTCATGGCCGGACTTTTACAACTTGGATTTTCATTTATTTTTGAAAATCAATTGGGCTAGAACAAAAAGTAAATTCAAAGGTGGAGATTGTTGCTTGGGGCTCAAGACAAATCCAATGGCTCATATTCATTGAAGATTACTATAAATAGGGGTAGAGAGTGAGGGGTTAAGAGTGTGAAAATTTTTGTAACTCCTTTTGG
>NC_033795.1:23425893-23429786 GCF_001876935.1 Asparagus officinalis
TTAAAAAAAAGATTTTATTTTTTGTTGACCATAATAAAATTCATCCTCCACTTTGACATTTACTAACAAGATAATAAATTCAAACAAATCCCCCCTTCTCATTTGTTTGATTGTTAACCCTAATTAAAAAAAAAGATTTTTCTTTTCCATCCTTTTTAGTTGCTTTTAATTCATAGGGTTGCATTTCATATAGTGTAGGAATTCACCAAGTGATTTGAGCATCTTGATTTGACACACACTTAAAAATATTTTTAAGGGCAAAACCCCATAATCAAGATAAGGTGAGGGATTTCATCACCCTTTCCTTAGCCCAAAAATCACTAATTCCTCACTACACCACCCAAGCCTAATAAAACTCATTAGACGTTGGCCCCTAAGGATTCGAGCTCAATAAGGAACAAGAAATCCTTAAGTGAACCGGTTTAAGTTTTCTCAGATTAGTTGGTGTCTAAGGCAAGGTTTAGGGGTTGCGTAAAGCGCTCCGTAAGGAAAGAGGTACTTAATTGATCTTTGATCACCCTCTAGTACTATCCTTACCTGGCTAACTACCTGGGTAAAACTTTGATCTTTTCACTGTAGGAGTTTTTGGTTAGGAGCTGGTCTAGTGAATTAGGCTAAACCCTAGAATTAGAGTGATTGAAAAGTGATTGTTTTGATTTGTTTTAGTTAAGATTTTTCTTTATCCTTTTCTTCTCATAAAAAAACAAATTTTTTTTCTTCTTAAAAAAATAAAAATAAAAATAAAAAGAAATATTTTGGTGTATGCAACAGTGGATTAGGGATAATACACATCGATTAATTCGCTTTGAACCAATCATAGAAATGAAGCATCCTAATCCACCTGTTCTTCAAGATATGTGTTATCCCATTAGGAATGCAATCCCCTCGTGCATTAGGCTCCCTGAAACAAATGGAATAAATTTTGAGCTTAGACCGTAATACATAAACATGCTTCCCAAATTCCTTGGTAATGAAACAGAAGATGCATATATTTTTATTTCGGAATTTGAGGAAGTGTGTATTATGATTAAAATGAGAGAATTAAATGAAGATGCAGTTAAGCTTAGATTTATTCCATTTGCTCTTAAGGATAAAGCTAAAAAATGCCTGTACAGCTTACCAACAAATTCCATCTCAACTTGGGATGAATTTGTCACCGTTTTTCTTAAGAAATTTTTCCCTATTCATAAAACGGTAAAGCTTAGAAACAGCATTCAAAACTTTAAAATTATCCCGGGAGAACCTTTTTGGAAGTATTTTGACCGATTTAAAGATCTTCTCATCTAATGTCCTCATCACGGTTTAGAAAAATGGCGATTGTGCCAAATAATTTATGAGGGATTAGATTATTCTGCAAAAACTTCCTTAGAATCAATGTGCCACGGGGATTTTATGAGGAAAAACGCTGATGAAGCTTGGGAGTTTTTAGAGAGTCTTTCTGAAAAAACAATGCAATGGGAACAGTGCGATGATAGGGTTTCATCAGTCCCCCAATCTAAGTCTTGTGATCTTTCCTTAGAGTCAAACATTGCTTCTGAAGCGAAGATGGCGACAATTCTGTGAAGGTTAGAAGCTTTCTTTCCTTAGAGTCAAACATTGCTTCTGAAGCGAAGATGGCGACAATTCTGTGAAGGTTAGAAGCTTTAAAAATTAAGGAACGAGCTCCAACTCAACTCAAACATGTTTCTTTCCCAGGATGTCATAATTGTAAGTCTCTTACCCACGTTTCAGAGGAATGCCCTCTCCTAGGAAACAAAATTTCATTAGAACAGATGAACGATGCATTCCAGCACCCTAGAAATGACCCATTTTCTCCAACCTACAATCCAGGTTGGAGAAATCATCCCAACTTTGTATGGAATCTAGGAAATTCTCTCGGAACTCAAAACTTCACTCCCGCTTCGACCCAACATTTTTCTAGGGGAAACACAGTTCCGTTCAATTCTTATTCACAATTTCAACAACCCAATCTGCCGTATCAAAATCAGTCTCCTCTTCATCAAGCTGTAATTCAGACTCCTCACAATCCAGATCAGGATAAACGTCTCAATGTCTTGGAAAGGGGTTTAGAAACCATAATTAAGGCCTCTACTCAAACCACGAATATGTTGACTCAAACGTCTAGCACGCTGAATTCCTTCATGCAATCAACCGGACAAATGCTCAACTCCAACACTCAAGCTATAGCTAGATTAGAATCCCAACTTGGTCAACTAGCTAGTGCCATGAGTGAAATAGAGAAAGGAAAATTTCCGAGTCAACCCGTGGTTAACCCTAATAACACAGGATGCAGTTCATCCTATGAAGCTCAAGTGAATGCAATCCATTCACTTCGGTCAGGTAGACAGGTCGATAATCAAGTGAGAACTCCCCCAAGTCAAACTCTTGATCCTGTACAAATTCCTTCTCCTTCTCCTTCTGATGAATCTATTCAACAATCACTCCCTGCAGATGACCAAGAACCTGAACCCGAACCTGAGCCTGCTTTTGATAGGTTTAGACCGGTTGCTCCCTTCCCAGATAGACTCAGGTCTAGGAAACACTCTCCTCAGGAGGAGAAGATCCTAGAAACATTCAAACAGGTTAAGGTCAACATTCCTCTCTTAGATGTAATTGAACAAATTCCATCTTATGCTAAATTTTTAAAAGAATTGTGCACTAAGAAGAGGAGAATAAATGTTCCAAAGAAAGTCTTTTTAGCCGCCAATATCAGTGAAATGCTGTCAAATCCCATACCTTTGAAACGTAAAGATCCAGGTTCCCCCATCATTTCATGTATCATTGGTAATACTCACATTGATAAGGCGCTTTTAGACTTAGGGGCCAGTGTCAATTTGCTTCCATATTCAGTCTATCAGCAATTGGGTCTAGGTGTACTGAACCCAACCAAATGCACCTTACAGTTGGCTGATAGATCTGTCAAGGTCCCTATGGGTGAGTTAGAGGATGTTCTGATTAAGGTTGGAGATTTTATTTTTCCAGTAGATTTTGTAGTCTTGGAAACACAGCCTGTTTCCAATCCCAAAGGACAGACACCTGTCATCTTAGGACGACCGTTCTTAGCCACTTCTAATGCTCTCATCAACTGTAGAACTGGTCAAATGAAGCTGTCCTTTGGGAATTTGACTGCTGATCTCAACATTTTTAATCCAGGGGACCAACCAAATAATCAGCCTCTAGAAATAAACTACATTCAGGAAAGATCAGAAGAAGAAGAAGAAGAAGATTCTGATTTGAGTTTTGAGGAAATTTTTGATGAAGAGTTAGAGTTTTTAGAAGAAGCAGATCAGGTCCTTGAGAATAATAAAACTGTGTTACACATGTGCTGCTTTGAATTAAATTTTGAAGAACTCTTTCTTGATGAACTTAGATTCTTGGAGAATAATCAACAACCAAATTTTCATAACTTCACAGAAGAATTGGTTGTTAGAAAACAAAACTTCACAGTACAAGAGTCTAAGTTCAGTAAGAAATGCAAAATGCATGACACCAATAATACATACCTTACCTTGTTGCAAGAATTATTGAACACCCCGAAATGCTTAAAAATTCACATTATTGATTATATCATTCTGAATTTGTTTAAAATCCGGGGAAGAATTTTCAACAGCAAGGTAGGATTCAATGTAGAACAAGAACTCTTTATGTTGAATATTTTATTCTACATTGTTTATTTTGTTTACTTCAGAATAATAAAAAGAATTTATTCTTCTCTCATTTGAGAGTTTCTTGTTCAGTTGTTAAAAAAAGAAAAAAAAGAAAAAAAAGAATAGAAAAAAAAGAATAAAATTTTGATTTTATCCTCCTCAGACCAAAGGTAATTACAGCCGACCAAATGTAAGTGCTTCACTTCTTATCTGCTTTACTTTATGCATCATAGAGTTTGCATTGAG
>NC_033795.1:23430786-23462322 GCF_001876935.1 Asparagus officinalis
TGTTGTAGTTAAGGTAATTTAGGTTTACGTGGCTGGATACATGAAACCGGATAGAATATAAAAATTTGGAGGATCTGAACAACAGGGGCCCGTGCGTAACATGATTATAGTTTATAAATCGTCATCACAAAACATTAAATTAGAAATAATGCTCATTTAAATTTCTTCAAACCTCCAACTCGGTAATTAAAGAATCAGTATTCATACTTTTAAATTAGAAAAAAGAATAACTTCTACTCAGTAGAAATTTCGGAGGGTGATCTCTGGACACATATAAAAGTTTAAAATCCACAGAAACCAAGAAAAATGGATGAGTTGAGAGAAAATGAAACTCGCCTTTTGAAAACGTTGTTGATCTTATTCACACGGAAGAAAGCCGGACCTTGCTCACCAGAACATCGTAGATTCCGACCCTCCTCTCGAACCCTGGCGCTCAGGAATTTGCCAAAGCGGAAGATAATCTCTTAGGTTTTGCGAGGGGGGGGCCCTGCTACGTCGTAGAACGTGCGGGGATGAAGAAGAAAAGGAGGCAAAAGTCGGTTTACACACAACACACACACACCGACCACCACCACGACGACGGCACACACACACACACAGCGCACCTAGGGTACGCAGTGTGGCGACTACGGCGGTACTGGAGCGTCATACGTCAGGGGGTTACCCGGCTATATCGTGACGTAGTAGGCGTACTAGGTGGGGTGAGGGCGGTTCATAAGTATTATAGTACTATATAGTACGTACGTACTAATATATAATCCGATGCAAATCGATTACAAGACAAAATCCGATTCATCCCAGACAGAATGATAACCAACCATAAAAAAAACTCATTTATCATTATTTTTTATAATGTTTTCAAATTTTTGGGGTTTTACATTCACGTATTAGGAATAATTGGATTATTAGTCAGTGCATTTAGCTACTCCTAATTGGACCTTCATACCTATTTTTAATTGCTTAGATGAACGATCATGTAAGTAAATATTAAGTGGATTACTAGTCACTTCTAATATTTTTATCAATGTAAGTTATTTTCTCATTTATTTTAAAGCAATAAATCTTACTCAATATGTCAACACCTAATATTTTCAAAAATGAAATGTGCAATATAATTATCCAATACAAGCTATCACATACCTTAACAAATTTAATTTCTCTAAGTGATCAACAAATTAAACATAGGAATGACTTTGTTATGCCAAATGATCAAGATTTTTTTTATGTCACATCACCAAAATTCATCATTTCAATGGGCGGAATGCATTAAAAGTTATTAATGGTGTATAATTATCCAATACAAGCTATCACATACCTTAACAAATTTAATTTCTCTAAGTGATCAACAAATTAAACATAGGAATGACTTTGTTATGCCAAATGATCAAGATTTTTTTTATGTCACATCACCAAAATTCATCATTTCAATGGGCGGAATGCATTAAAAGTTATTAATGGTGCGGGATAATACACATCGATTAATTCGCTTTGAACCAATCATAGAAATGGAGCATCCTAATCCACCCGTTCTTCATGATATGTGCTATCCCATTAGGAATGCAATCCCCTCATGCATTAGGCTCCCCGAAACAAATGGAATAAGTTTTGAGCTTAGACCGCAATACATAAACATGCTTCCCAAATTCCTTGGTAATGAAACAGAAGACGCATATATTTTTATTTCGGAATTTGAGGAAGTGTGTATTATGATTAAAATGAGAGAATTAAATGAAGATGCGGTTAAGCTTAGATTTATTCCATTTGCTCTTAAGGATAAAGCTAAAAAATGGCTGTACAGCTTACCAACAAATTCCATCTCAACTTGGGATGAATTTGTCACCGTTTTTCTTAAGAAATTTTTTCCTATTCATAAAACGGTAAAGCTTAGGAACAGCATTCAAAACTTTAAAATTATCCCGGGAGAACCTTTTTGGAAGTATTTTGACCGATTTAAAGATCTTCTCATCCAATGTCCTCATCACGGTTTAGAGAAATGGCGATTGTGCCAAATAATTTATGAGGGATTAGATTATTCTGCAAAAACTTCCTTAGAATCAATGTGCCACGGGGATTTTATGAGGAAAAATGCTGATGAAGCTTGGGAGTTTTTGGAGAGTCTTTCTGAAAAAACAATGCAATGGGAACAGTGCGATGACAGGGTTTCATCAGTTCCCCATTCTAAGTCTAGTGGTCTTTCCTTGGAGTCAAACATTGCTTCTGAAGCGAAGATGGCGACAATTCTGCGGAGGTTAGAAGCCTTAGAAATTAAGGAACGAGCTCCAGCTCAACTCAATCATGTTTCTTTCCCAGGATGTCATAATTGTCAGTCTCCTACCCACGTTTCAGAGGAATGCCCTCTCTTAGGAAACAATCATTCATTAGAACAGATGAACGCTGCATTCCAGCACCCTAGAAATGATCCATTTTCTCCAACCTACAATCCAGGTTGGAGAAATCATCCCAACTTTGCATGGAATCTAGGAAATTCTCCCGGAACTCAAAATTTCACTCCCGCTTCGACCCAACATTTTCCTAGGGGAAACACAGTTCCATTCAATTCTCATTCACAATTTCAACAACCCAATCTGCCGTATCAAAATCAGTCTCCTCCTCATCAAGCTGTAATTCAAACTCCTCACAATCCAGATCAAGATAAACGTCTCAATGTCTTGGAAAGGGGTTTAGAAACCATAATTAAGGCCTCTACTCAAACCACGAATATGTTGACTCAAACATCTAGCACGTTGAATTCCTTCATGCAATCAACCGGACAAATGCTCAACTCCAACACTCAAGCTATAGCTAGATTAGAATCCCAACTTGGTCAACTAGCTAGTGCCGTGAGTGAAAGAGAGAAAGGAAAATTTCCGAGTCAACCCGTGGTCAACCCTAATAACACAGGATGCAGTTCATCCTATGAAGCTCAAGTGAATGCAATCCATTCACTTCGGTCAGGTAGACAGGTCGATAATCAAGTGAGAACTCCTCCAAGTCAAACTCTTGATCCTGTACAAATTCCTTCTCCTTCTCCTTCTGATGAATCTATTCAACAATCACTCCCCTCAGATGACCAAGAACCTGAACCCGAACCTGAGCCTGCTTTTGATAGATTTAGACCGGTTGCTCCCTTTCCAGATAGACTCAGGTCTAGGAAACACTCTCCTCAGGAGGAGAAGATCCTAGAAACATTCAAGCAGGTTAAGGTCAATATTCCTCTCTTAGATGTAATTGAACAAATTCCATCTTATGCTAAATTTTTAAAAGAATTGTGCACTAAGAAGAGGAGAATAAATGTTCCAAAGAAAGTCTTTTTAGCCGCCAATATCAGTGAAATGCTGTCAAATCCCATACCTTTGAAACGTAAAGATCCAGGTTCCCCCATCATTTCATGTATCATTGGTAATACTCACATTGATAAGGCGCTTTTAGACTTAGGGGCCAGTGTCAATTTGCTTCCATATTCAGTCTATCAGCAATTGGGTCTAGGTGTACTGAACCCAACCAAATGCACCTTACAGTTGGCTGATAGATCTGTCAAGGTCCCTATGGGTGAGTTAGAGGATGTTCTGATTAAGGTTGGAGATTTTATTTTTCCAGTAGATTTTGTAGTCTTGGAAACACAGCCTGTTTCCAATCCCAAAGGACAGACACCCGTCATCTTAGGACGACCGTTCTTGGCCACTTCTAATGCTCTCATCAACTGTAGAACTGGTCAAATGAAGCTGTCCTTTGGGAATTTGACTGCTGATCTTAACATTTTTAATCCAGGGGACCAACCAAATAATCAGCCTCTAGAAATAAACTACATTCAAGAAAGATCAGAAGAAGAAGAAGAAGAGTCTGATTTGGGTTTTGAGGAAATTTTTGTTGAAGAGTTAGAATTTTTAGAAGAAGCAGATCAGGTCCTTGAGAATAATAAAACTGTGTTAAACATTTGCTGCTTTGAATAAAATTTTGAAGGACTCTTTCTTGATGAGCTTAGATTCTTGGAGAATAATCAATAACCAAATTTTCAGAACTCTACAGAAGAATTGGTTGTTAGAAAACAAAACTTCACAGTACAAGAATCTAAGTTCATAATTAAATGCAAAATGCATGACACCAATAATACCTACCTTACTTTGTTGCAAGAATTATTGAACACCTCGAAATGCTTAGAATTTCACATTATTGATTATATCATTCTGAATTTGTTTAGAATCCGGGGAAGAATTTTCAACAGCAAGGTAGGATTCAATGTAGAACAAGAACTCTTTATGTTGAATATTTTATTCTACATTGTTTATTTTGTTTACTTCAGAATAATAAAAAGAATTTATTCTTCTCTCATTTGAGAGTTTCTTGTTCAGTTGTCAAAAAAAAAAGGAAAAAAAGGAAAAAAGGAAAAAAAAAGAAGAAAAGAAAAAAAAAAGAAAAAAAAAGAAAAAAAACAAGAAAAGAATAAATGTTTGATTTCCTCCTCCTCAGACCAAAGGTAATTGCAGATTTTTATCAACCGACCAAATGTAAGTGCTTCACTTCTTATCTGCTTTACTTTATGCATCATAGAGTTTGCATTGAGGACAATGCAAAATTTAGGTGTGGGGGTGGGAATTAGTTATTTTTTTCTCTTTATTTTACAATTTTAGTGCATTTTTGTCATTTTTTTTCCTTTTCCTTAAAAAAAAATTTATAAAAATATCGTCACTTGCCAAATTGATAGAGTTATGTAATAATTGATTTATTTGATAAATTTGAAATTTTCTAATCCCTAATTAGTTATTTACTTAAGTTCACCTTTTATGATAACTCTAAATAAATTTCTTAAGAAATGATTTTCAAAGTAGTATACTTTACTTAAGCCTTAACTCGGACTTTTATTTAAAATAATAAAATTTTTACATGCTTAACTTAGAGTTGAAAATAATTCTTTCAAAGTGTCTTGATTTACATATTTTCAAAATATACATACATATACAAAAAAAAATTTGCAAAAGAAGAGTGCGAAAAATGAGCACCAAAAAGAAAAAAAAATCTCTTGAAGCATGCTTAGCTTAAAGTTGAAAATAATTTTTCAAAGTGTCTTGATTTACATATTTTTCAAAATATATATACATATACAAAAAAAATGCAAAAGAAGAGTGCGAAAAATGGGCACCAAAAAGAAATAAAAATAATACTCTTGAATTCTATCTTATAAAGCCTAAGCTGACCGAGTAATTAAGCCCAAGGAGTATTTTCATACTTAATGACCTAAGCCCAATTGGGTTGGGACCCATTGGCCCAAAACTCGTTAAATTGTCATGGGCACCAAAAAGAAATAAAAATAATACTCTTGAATTCTAGGTGATTCTATCTTATAAAGCCTAAGCTGACCGAGTAATTAAGCCCAAGGAGTATTTCCATACTTAATGACCTAAGCCCAATTGGGTTGGGATCCATTGGCCCAAAACTCGTTAAAAGGTCACTTAGAAAGCCCGTTAAAGTAGAAAAAAAAATCACCAAGGAAGAAAGAGTTAAAAAAAACTACTCAAACCACGAATATGTTGACTCAAACATCTAGCACGTTGAATTCCTTCATGCAATCAACCGGACAAATGCTCAACTCCAACACTCAAGCTATAGCTAGATTAGAATCCCAACTTGGTCAACTAGCTAGTGCCGTGAGTGAAAGAGAGAAAGGAAAATTTCCGAGTCAACCCGTGGTCAACCCTAATAACACAGGATGCAGTTCATCCTATGAAGCTCAAGTGAATGCAATCCATTCACTTCGGTCAGGTAGACAGGTCGATAATCAAGTGAGAACTCCGCCAAGTCAAACTCTTGATCCTGTACAAATTCCTTCTCCTTCTCCTTCTGATGAATCTATTCAACAATCACTCCCCTCAGATGACCAAGAACCTGAACCCGAACCTGAGCCTGCTTTTGATAGATTTAGACCGGTTGCTCCCTTTCCAGATAGACTCAGGTCTAGGAAACACTCTCCTCAGGAGGAGAAAATCCTAGAGACATTCAAGCAGGTTAAGGTCAACATTCCTCTCTTAGATGTAATTGAACAAATTCCATCTTATGCTAAATTTTTAAAAGAATTGTGCACTAAGAAGAGGAGAATAAATGTTCCAAAGAAAGTCTTTTTAGCCGCCAATATCAGTGAAATGCTGTCAAATCCCATACCTTTGAAACGTAAAGATCCAGGTTCCCCCATCATTTCATGTATCATTGGTAATACTCACATTGATAAGGCGCTTTTAGACTTAGGGGCCAGTGTCAATTTGCTTCCATATTCAGTCTATCAGCAATTGGGTCTAGGTGTACTGAACCCAACCAAATGCACCTTACAGTTGGCTGATAGATCTGTCAAGGTCCCTATGGGTGAGTTAGAGGATGTTCTGATTAAGGTTGGAGATTTTATTTTTCCAGTAGATTTTGTAGTCTTGGAAACACAGCCTGTTTCCAATCCCAAAGGACAGACACCTGTCATCTTAGGACGACCGTTCTTAGCCACTTCTAATGCTCTCATCAACTGTAGAACTGGTCAAATGAAGCTGTCCTTTGGGAATTTGACTGCTGATCTCAACATTTTTAATCCAGGGGACCAACCAAATAATCAGCCTCTAGAAATAAACTACATTCAGGAAAGATCAGAAGAAGAAGAAGAAGAAGAGTGTGATTTAAGTTTTGAGGAAATTTTTGATGAAGAGTTAGAGTTTTTAGAAGAAGCAGATCAGGTCCTTGAGAATAATAAAACTGTGTTAAACATGTGCTGCTTTGAATTAAATTTTGAAGAACTCTTTCTTGATGAACTTAGATTCTTGGAGAATAATCAACAACCAAATTTTCAGAACTTCACAGAAGAATTGGTTGTTAGAAAACAAAACTTCACAGTACAAGAGTCTAAGTTCATTAAGAAATGTAAAATGCATGACACCTATAATACCTACCTTACTTTGTTGCAAGAATTACTAAACTCCCCGAAATGCTTAGAAATTCACATTGTTGATTATATCATGTTGAATTTATTTAAAATCCGTGGGAGAATTTTTAGCAATAAGATAGGATTCAATGTAGAACAAGAACTCTTTATGTTGAATATTTTATTCTACATTGTTTATTTTGTTTACTTCAGAATAATAAAAAGAATTTATTCTTCTCTCATTTGAGAGTTTCTTGTTCAGTTGAAAGAGAAAAAAGAAAAGAAAAGAAGAATAAATTTTTTCCATCCTCCTCCGACCAAAGGTAATTGCAGATTTTTATCAGCCGACCAAATGTAAGTGCTTCACTTCTTATCTGCTTTACTTTATGCATCATAGAGTTTGCATTGAGGACAATGCAAAATTTAGGTGTGGGGTGGGAATTAGTTATTTTTTCTCTTTATTTTACATTTTTGGTTACATTTTTTCCCCCTTTTTCTTAAATTTTTTTTTATAAAAATATCGTCACTTGCCAAATTCATAGAGTTATGTAATAATTGATTTATTTGATACATTTGAAATTTTCTAATCCTTAGTTGGTTATTTACTTAAGTTCACCTTTTATGATAACTCTAAATAAATTTCTTAAGAAATGATTTTCAAAGTAGTATACTTTACTTAAGCCTTAACTTGGACTTTTATTTAAAATAATGAAATTTTTGTATGCTTAACTTAGAGTTGAAAATAATTTTTCAAATTGTCTTGATTTACATATTTTTCAAAAAATATATATACATATACAAAAAAAATGCAAAAGAAGAGTGCGAAAAATGGGCACCAAAAAGAAATAAAAATAATACTCTTGAATTCTAGGTGATTCTATCTTATAAAGCCTAAGCTGACCGAGTAATTAAGCCCAAGGAGTATTTCCATACTTAATGACCTAAGCCCATTTGGGTTGGGATCCATTGGCCCAAAACTCGTTAAATGGTCACTTAGAAAGCCCGTTAAAGTAGAAAAAATCACCAAGGAAGAAAGAGTTAAAAAAAATAAAAAAAACTAATAAATGTTTTATAGTTGTATATATTGTCTTGGAAAATATTTTAAATCAAGCAACTTGTAAATTATTTAAAACAAAGAGTTAGCATGTTCTTTTCAAAACTTTTAAATGAAATTTCTAAGTTTGGCTTGGTTTTGTATTGCTACAATGAGAGGATTTTCTTAAAAATATACCTTAGAGTTATATATAAAAATGTTTTCTTGAGTGATGACTGGCTCCAATTAGATTATCTAAAAGTTATCAAGTGAATTCAGTTATTTACTGACTTCTTTAATTTGGCAAGTTGACCGAATTTTGTGGGTATATTCACTGCAAACCCTCACGAGACTATAACTCGTCCACTAGGGTAACCTAGGGGTTTAAAGGCTTGTTGTATGCGCTAAATACAACCGCGATTCCTGTGAAAGTGAGTTAGAATTTTCTTTTTATTTTCTTTGCTAGAGGACTAGCAAAAGTTTAGGTGTGGGGGTATTTGATAATCATATTTTTATTACAATTTTATATCCTCATTATCTATTTTACATGAATAAATATACCATTAATAATTGTTGTTAGCTTATTTTGCACATAAATGAATGAAAATATAAATAAATATTATTAAATGTAAAAAAACCCTTAAAATCTCTCTTCTCTATTTTGTAGCATCTTAGAAGCCCATGAAGCAAAAGCTTAAAAGAGGAAAATGATTGAAGCCCAAAGAGAAAAGCCCATAAAAAATACACCAAGGAAGCTATGCTTGGACTTGGATGCAAAGAATGGGAATGAAATGGACTTGGTTGCAAAAAAAAATTCTCCATGTCCGGACTGCAGTCGTGTAGCCTGTAGAAGCCGGAGAAAATCAAAAATCCAATATGAAAAGAAATCATATTCAAAATGGTTGGCCACAAAGAAACGACGATATCTCCTAATCCGGAAGGCGGAATTTAACATATAATATATGAAAATCGCCTATCTCGACGAGACGAAGCTATCCGTGAAATCAGAATTTGGAAATAGTGGGTATCGATGTGGGCATCGATGCTGGCATCGATACCTGCATCGATGCCTGCATCGATACCAGATTACTGTAGCGCGCGTCAATGGCTGATTTTGCTTGTCTTGGGGCTCAAGTTTGATCCAATGGCTCTCATTCACTGATGTTTACTATAAATAGGGGTAGAGAGTGAGGGGTTAGAGGTGTGAAAATTTTTGTAACTCCTTTTGGAGAGGAGGGCTACTCTTAATTGAGAAGGCCTTCCAAAATTGTAACTTTAGTTGCAATTAATAATAATAATTTTTTCACCACTTTAAATATTTCTTCTCTTTGTTGGATGATGAAGATGGAGATGAAGAATTATTTAGAGGTTTGCATTTTCTTTCCTTTTTCTCTTTTATTTCCTTTTTATTGCTTATTAGTGTAGATTTATTTCTATGCTTGTAGTTTAGATTTTATTTTCTTGTTAAATAGCCAAGAGGCTAGAACCCTCTTGTCTTAGATTTATTTCATGCTTATAGATTAGATTTATTTCATGCTTATAGAGTAGATTTATTTTCTTGCATTTAATTCTTGCAATTTTATTTTGTAGTTTAGATTTTGCACTTTATTTTGTAGTTAGATTTTAATTTCTTACACTATTCACCTTGAGGCTAGAACCCTCTTGGGTTTAGTTTTTCTTTTTGTTTATTTTTATTTTGTTTGATTCACCTTTAGGCTAGAACCCTCTAGGGAATCACCCTCTTCTAAGAAGTGGGTTCAATTTTAGATTATTCATATCTATAATTGAATCCACCATCTTTAATTTCTTGCATTTTCTTTTATTCTTGAATTTTATTTTTGATTTTTGTTTCTCAATTTTATTCATTCTTCTTTCTTGCCTTATTGATCACATTTATTCTCAAACACATTGATCTACACACTTTCACTCTCATTATCTCTCCACAATCACATTCACTCATCACTCCTATTTGTCACGCACACAAAATAAGAACCAATTTCATATTTTCTCCTACAAAACACCTTCCTCGTGGGATCGATATCTTAAATACTATAACTTTACACGGTTTTGCACTTGCAACCTTTTTGGTACATGTTTATGCCGCATCATGAACCTTATTGTAGGGTTGCCGAAGTCGGAGAAAGAAAATGATTATGTTTGGATGATAATGGATATACTAAAGAAGCCAGCATATTTCATTCCAGTAAGGACAAATTCTACCGCCGAGGCATATGCGAGGATATTTGTTCGAGAGATAGTTCGACTTCATGAAGTTCCAAACACGATTGTATCAAATCAAGGTTCAGTGTTCACTTCACACTTTTGGAAGAGTTTCCAGGATTCACTTGGTAGCAGACTATCATACAGTAGTATATTCCACCCATAGACGGATGATCAGACGGGGAGAGTAAATCAGGTGTTGGAAGATATGTTACGGGCTTGTGTCATTGACTTTCAAAACAGCTGAGAGGAATCATATTCCACTGATAGAGTTTGCTTATAACAGCAGTTATCAAGCGATAATTGGTGTGACTCCGTATGAAGCATCGTACTGGAGGCTTTGTAGATCACCTATATGTTGGGTAGAGCCGGAGGATAGTTTAATACTTAGGCCAGATCTTATGAGATAGATTACTGAGAAAGTAACATTGACCAGAGAATAAATTCTAGCTGCTCAGAGTCAGTAAAAGAGCTATGCAGATAAGAAATGAGGACATTTGGAGATTCAGATTTAAAGAGTTAGTTGTGCTGAAAGTATCATCTATGAAAGACGTTCAGCGATTCGGAAGGCGGAGAAAGCTTGAGTTGAGATATATTGGACCGTTTCAGATTTTGGAGCTTATTGGGGCTGTTTCATATGGACTAGACTTTCCAGCATCGATGTCTAGTGTACATAAAGTATTTCATATTTCAATGTTCAAGAAGCAATTACATGATGAAGAGCAGCAGTGAGTGTTGAACACATCAGAGATTTAGCTTCAGGATGATTTGACTACGATTGAAATCCCAGTTTATATACTTGATAGAGAAGACAAGAAATTTAGAAACAATATATATTTTTTCTTTTCCTTGGTAAAAATTCAGTGGAACTAGAAAGGAGTTGAAGATGACTTTCGGGAGTGCGAAGATATTATGCCGCGCAACTTCCTGCACCTATTGAGGAAGTTGGTTGATTTATGTGTGCGATTATTTGTGTGGTTATATTTAGATTTAATGCTAGAATGAGGATATTTCCGCTTAATTCTAAATCTTTTGGAACACATGATATATATATGGGGGGTTCTTTGTTTGGATTTTTCGCCCGACGTACTAGTTCCATTCGATTAAGGGTTGAGTGGGAATATAGTCATTCTGAATTGTTAAATATAAATATCTCTATATGCTTATCAAGATTAAATATTTCGAGATGTGTATGTGTGCGGGTTGGATTAGACCCTCATCGTGCTTTTCAAGTATCTTTATGTGTTTGAGTATAATTTCTGAATTTCGAGGACGAAATTCTTTTAAGGGGGGAAGAATGTAAAACCTTGAAAATTTGAATATAGTGTGATAAATAATTATAAATATGTTATATGGTGAAAATAATGTATTTTGATATTTGAGTATGATAAGAATTGATTTGAGATCAATTCAATGTATATTGGTGAATATATGAGTGTAAATAAACAAAACATGCACAAAGGCCAAGGGTGAAAATCTGAGAATTTTGACCAGTTGAGCGTTTCTATGTTTTACATGCTGATTCAGTTAGAATCTGGAAAAGTGTATAAGACCAAAGTTGTAGGTCTCTTCAATAGCTTTCCAAATAATCTTAAATCATCTCATTCCGAGATCGTATGAGAAAGTTACAACTTTTTTACCGAACCCCAGTCTGAGCACGGCCCAGAACTCTGAGCAGTCGACCGCCGTGGTCGCTGCGGTCGACCGCTGGGCGTGCAGACGCCAGTTTCAGTTCTGTTTCAGGTTAGTTTTGTTTATACCAAACCCGGTTGTTACCCTAGTTATATATACTCATTTTGAAGCTCTCAAAACCCTCTTTTGAACCCTAATAGCCTCAGCCCCCCTTCTCTCTCCCCTCTCAAACCCTAACTTCGTTTGGTGATTTTTTGAGGAGTTCGAAGGATTTGCGACGGATTTTTGTATGGATCAGCAAAGGGGATCATTCTCTTGTGAATCCAGGAGCTTTGTTCACCTTAGAGGCGAGTAACATCTCGCCCAATCTCTCACCTATGGTTTTACAAGCTTTTCTAACGATTTTAATGAGTTTTCTTGAGCCTAAATCACTACTTTGCATATATAGATAGATCTTTATGATATGAGATGTGAAAACCAAGTATTTCAGTTTTTAAATACTCACCAATGATTTTGGTTAAAGAGATCTAAACCTAAAAATGCTTTATTAAGAGTTAAAATTTCGATTTACTGTTTTATAACTTTTAAATCATGTGTATATAAGCTCACAAATCTTGGTGATGTTTTTGTTTACATGCTAGATGTTATTATATGATGATTCATATGTATTAGAATGTGTAATATATTGTTTGGAAGCATGGGTGTATTGTTTGGATCGATTTCGAAGCAGAACAGAAACCTGGAAAAGCTTCTGTCCGTTTCGCGGTCGACCGCGTGTGACGCGGCGGTCGACCGCTGGGCGTTCTGTCGAGCAGAATGCCTCTGCCCTATGCGCGGTCGACCGGAGTGGTCTCTGCGGTCGACCGCCGCGCTGTTTGTGTATATATTTGTTTTGGTTGTGTATTTTATACGCCCGAGGAGTCGCCTCGATTATCTGACACTACATTGCAATGATAGTGACTTGTCTATACATGTGAATTGACACTTTTGACACAAGTTTAGACCCGCACATCGAGACGCGTGTGAGTTTAGGATATGTATATCTTTCCACATATACCTTTGACAATTGCACCTCTTTACTTATAGTCCATGTGTTGGGCATATATTACTATTGATCCATGTGTTGGATACTTATCATTTTGGTCCATGTGTTGGACACGTATTTTATTCAGTCCATGTGTTGGACATGCATTCACATTTAAGTCCTCGTGTTGGACTATAATCCATTGAAGTCCTCGTGTTGGACTATAATCCACTAAAGTCCTCGTGTTGGACTATAATCCATTTCAGTCATCGTGTTGGACATTTACATATTTGACCACGTCTTGGACATTTGTTAAGCTATGAGTATGACACTTATCTGAATCAGGATACGACATGATTACATGAGATTTGGACATGATAGCTACCTAGACAGGATACGACACTTATGTGATATTGACCTTTGACACTTATATGGTTTCGGCGTGACTTTTGTTTAAGTATTAAGATGGACTGTTTCATTTAGTTTACTATTCATGTATTAGACTTCATGTTTGGTAATTAGGGATTTACAATTTGAGATAAAAGGTATATACATGAGGGTTTCCTTGTTTGGATTATTTCGCTCGACGTACCTATGCTCGTGTTGTAATTTCCTAAATACTAAAACACATTATTTGCTAGGAGTAATGATTTTAACTATTATGTAATAACTGTACTTTCTGTATACAACGAGCCCTTTCCCTTGGGGTTGGTTGTGATGTTGCTCGCTAGCGCTTTGACGCTCGTTGTCCCTCCCCCTTTCAGGTAACGAGCCAGGAGCCCGAAGAGTCGCAGGTTGATGGCGACACACTTTAGTGTTTAGCTGACTATTTTTAGATATGTTTTATTTTGGAGCTCCACTGTAGACTTTGTTTAGACATTTGAGGACTTTATTCTAGATGTGTAAAGGCTGTGTGCCTTATTTCCTTTACTCAGACTTGTTGTATTTAAGATTTGTTAAGAACTCTAGTTTATTCATTTCAGACATTGACTTTGTATTCCTGTATGTTGGATGATGAAATATTATTTTGATCTCTATCATTTCATCAGTTATCTCTTGTAGTATCTTTTACTTGCTTTTGTACATACACCTATTATTAACTCTACTAGAGTGATAGAATTGTGATGGTGAAACATGTTATTGCACGGTGTGGTGCATGGCAGGTTTGACATTCTTGGTTTCACCTTGGATTGCAGCCTTCTGTGAACCTAGGGGCGTCACACTTTTGGACTGTTTTCTGCGCTGATTGTACACAATCTCAGCGCCGATTGTTTCCAGATTTTGGGGGATTAGGTAGGGTATGGGTTTAAACAGCTGGTTTCTCCTATTTAAACTCATACACTCCTTCTTCCTCAATGCCCTAAGTTTTTTGAAAAACCAGAGTTTCAGTTTTACAGAGAGCCAAAATTTTCAAAACTTGTTTTCTGTGTTTTTCTCAAGTTCACATCCCAGCTTCAGTTTAATCTTTCTCTTTGCCATAGGGACTTGTAAAGAGAGAGCTTTTACACCATTGCTACTGTTTGAGTGCTTGATCTTGTGAAGATCAATTGTGTGGGAGTGTGATCCAGTGGAGATCAACTGTGTAGTTGTGAGATCGTGAGGAGATCGTTGTGTAGTAGAAGTTCCGGCTTTCAAACCGGGCTGTGTAGTGGATTTCTCCTCGAGAGTGGGGAGCGGGGACGTAGGTCAGCGGACCGAACCTCGTTAACACATCGCGCGTCACAAGGATAACGATTCCTTACTCTATCTCTTTTTCTACTGTTGTTCTTTTGTGGTTTGTTACTTGTCTTAATTTTTATTGCACTATTTTTAGCCTTGTGACCCTAATCACCCCCCCCCCTCTAGGGTCCAACATGGTTTGCATTGGCGCACTTATATTTGTTCATCTTATAGCCTATTGCATCTTGTTTATATTGTCCACTATATTGTTTCATCCTTGTGTTTATTTATATATCCTTGAATATATCTCATAGTATATCTTATTGCTAGGATATAGCCCTTTGTTCATATTACATATTCTTGCTCATAATTAGTTGTGTATCTATCTTACAAGAATATATTTGTTAATAAGTTTTAATTGGAATTTAAATCAGATTAGATTAGCATAAACCCTATTCACCCCCCCCTCTAGGGTTCTTTCATAGCGACCTTAGGGTCTAACATCATTATACGTTCACGTCACTGAACGACTTGATTACCTCCACACCGTCATTCCTGCAAATGACGTTGTTCATTGATAGTGGCCTACCAAGCGATAAGCCCTTACCTACCCTTTGTTCCTAAATAGTGACCTACCATACGATGAGTCACTATTCATCAACGACATCACCACACCCCAGCAGGCCTATCATGCAATGAGCCTCGCTTTTAAAACACCAGGCTGAGTTGTTATAACAAACGGCATGACCAAACTCGATTACAACTTAACTGTTGTAATCATGCTCGAACACTTAATCCAACGCCTTGAATGGCTAAGGATAGAGGAGAAATCTTAGCATTAAGCCTAAGATAAACTCATCGAAAACTTACCATGCTAAGGGTAAAAGCATGGTTAGTCCAACTCAAACGACAGTTGGTAAAGATACGTCAAGTTCGTTGATAGCTGAGGGTTTGCTAAAAATCCTAGATGACGATCATTAGCTGCGTCTGAAGAGTTCAACTTTTTCAGAATGGACAAGTTCGCTGGAAGGCTCCTCATTTTATATGAATAGTGTTCATTTTGCAGGCCTTAAGATCCAAAGTATTTCAGACCCCATACAACCTGATTTGGGTCTAAAAACTTTAGAGGGGGTTTTGTAGGTAATTAATGTTAGACCCTAGAGGGGGGTGATTAGGATCTTATGCTAATCTAATCCGATTTTATGCCAATTAAAACTAATTAACAAATATATTCTTACAAGATAGATATACAAAGAGTTATGTGCAAGAATATGCAATATACACAAGGTGATATATCCTAGCAAAGAGGTATACTATATGATATATGCAAGGGTATGCAAACACAAGGGTAACATAAACAAATGATATAGTGGATGAAATAAACAATGAGAGAAAGGCTATAAAGATGAACAAATATAAGTGTGCTAAGCCAAACTTAAACAAGCAATATGATCATGGAGTTCGGACCTTCCGTCCTACGTCTCCGCTCCCCACTCCCGGGGAGAAATCCACTATCACAATCCGGTTTGGAAGCCGGAACTTCTACACACTCGGTTTACAAGCTTACCGAAAACTCTCACACAACAAACACTATACAATCACACTCTACACCCTCACAAGTGTTGGACTTAGCCGTGTCTCCCTCAAGTGCTCGGTTACAACCTCTCCCTAGGTTCGTCAATCGACGTCACTCCTCTTGGGACGATCCCCGACTCTCACCACACACTCCTCTCGGTGTACAAGTGTATTACAAAGTGTATCCTCACAATTAGGCTTAATATAATAAATGTTTGTTCTCTACTATGGATGAGAACACAATGAAAGCTCACACTCAATTGTTACAACTCTCACCAATCCAAATATACTATGTATAAAAATACAATAAGCTCAATCAAATCTAAACTCAATATAAAAACTAGCTTTAAAGAAAGATAATCAAATAACTAAGCAAATATAAAGCTAGATAAGAGTTTAGAAAACTTCTCAAAAGATCAAGAGGTGGAGGGAGAATAGTTGGAAGCTCAAACTTTAATAGATGATCTCCTCAAGCTCTTGTGGAATTTTCTTTACAAACAAACTCTTGAAACAAACTTAAAAACCCTTCAACAAACTTGTAAAACTCTTTTTAAAACTCTCTTAAACATCCATAAGAAACAATGAAAGTTGAGGGCTTTTTATAGCCTCTTAAACCAGCCACAAACTCCCAAAAATCGAAAATATCAAAAACTAGTCGTTACTAGCCGTTATAGGCTGAAAAGACCAAAATACCCCTAAATTCAGCATTCTGGAAATTTACGTATCTGGTTTTGTAAAATCAATTAAAAATAGTAAAACAGCTCTAAAAAATATGAAATTTTGTGAAAAGGTTCTATACATGTAGAATAACATGTTAGAGAAAGAATTTATGAAAAATAATTTTCCAATTGAGAGAAATAAATGTTTGAACACATATTTACAGTTTCTGAAAAACTGCTGACATACACGATTTTGTAAAATCAATTGGGCATAGTAAATCAACTCCAAAAATAGTAAAATTTTGAGGAAAGTTTCTAAACATGTAGATAAACATGTCAAAGAAATAACTTATTGAATATTACTTCCCATTTATGAAAACTTATCTGTTTTGTAAAACATGCACGAACATGTGCATGAACAAAAAACATGATTTTGTAAATTCCATTAAACATAACAAATCAATTCCAAACTTGATGAAACTTTGCGAAATGTTTATAAACATAAAAACAAACATGTTAGAAAAAGAATTTCTTAAATTAAATTTCCATTTGTGAAAACTCATATATTTTGTAAGTGTGTCCAAAACATGAAAATCCAAAACCATGCATGTATATATATAACTATATATATACATAGAAACCAAATACGTGTGTGTATATGATATTGAGCTTAAGGTACTTAACACACATAATATAAAACCTAAACTATATTACCCAAGCCGATCTTGATCTTCAATAAGCTTGACTTGGTACACTATGCGGATGAAGCTTGAACTTGATCTTTAACTTTGAATAGCGTAGGCTTCTCTCCACAATTCCGCCAACCTCCATTTTATATCGTCGTTGAAGCGCTATTTCATCCATCCTCCAACACGTTATTTGCCTAGAATAAATACAAAAACACAAACACTAGACAAACAACATTAGATGTAAATTATTTGCTAAATCACCATCAAAACAAGAAGGCCAACAATTAAAATTATCTTAATTCCTAGAAAAGAAGCTCAAAACTGACAAAAACGCTAATATCTCTCAAACCGTAAGGAATTTGGCAAAATGGACAGGAGCCTGCAATCTCGTCGAGATAGTCAATTTTCATATATAATTCGTCTAATTCTGACTTACGGTTTGAAAGTTATGACCCATTCTTTGCAGCATGTTCTGAAGTCCGCCTGCAAGATTGGATTTCACCTGAACATTAAAATTCGCCTGCAATGCTAAGTTCGCCTGTCAACTTAGCTCGCCTGACAGCTTCGCCTACAAGGTTCGCCATGCAGCTAGGCAACATCAAAAGATGAGGTTCGCCATGCAGCGAAGCTCAACATCAAAAGACGAGATTCGTTGCGTCGTGAAGCTCGACATCAAAGTTCATCACTATGGACAAAGCTACTCTGGAAGATGAAGCTCATCATTGAAGACAAGATTCAAAGCTCATTATTGAAAACGAGGTTCGAAGCTCATCATTAAAGATAATATTTGGAGCTCATCACCAGATGTCAAGCTCATCAGTGAAGATGAGACTCGTCAAAAGGAAACTCACAAGACTGGATATGCAGTTGAACTCAGTTATCGAAGACAAAGTTCGTTAGTAAATACGAAGCTCGTCAGATGACGTCAGTGAAGACAGAGTTCACTATACTGTAAAGTTGGCCTTAGCAGATGTAATACCCCAACCCTTGAGAGGGTGATGTGATTAGTATTGATATATTTGATTGGAATACTCATACCACCAAGATGCATCTTCTTTTCGGGAACCCAACTCTTAGAAACTCCAAAGTTAAGCGTGCTTAGCCTGGAGAAATTCTAGGATGGGTGACCCCCTGGGAAGTTTTCCAGGGAGCGCGTGAGTGAGGACAAAACGTGCTGAAAAGACATGTGGTGGTTTGTGAGGCCAGTCCATCAGATCTAATAGCGTACCGACTCCGGGATTCCGGGGCGGGGCGTTACAAATGGTATCAGAGCCAAGCCAACCGGAATTGTGAGAGCTAAGTGCTATGCGGCGCAAAGTGCTACGTCGAGAGGACGTGAGCCACCTCTTGAGGCCGTAGGAGCCACCTCTAGAATCTCACACGGATGGTACGGTCTTGGATGATATGGTTTGGCACAACGAGGACGTTGTGAGTTTAAGTGGGGGAGTATGTAATACCCCAACCCTTGAGAGGGTGATGTGATTAGTATTGATAGATTTGATTGGAATACTCATACCACCAAGATGCATCTTCTTTTCGGGAACCCAACTCTTAGAAACTCCAAAGTTAAGCGTGCTTAGCCTGGAGAAATTCTAGGATGGGTGACCCCCTGGGAAGTTTTCCAGGGAGCGCGTGAGTGAGGACAAAACGTGCTGAAAAGACATGTGGTGGTTTGTGAGGCCAGTCCATCAGATCTAATAGCGTACCGACTCCGGGATTCCGGGGCGGGGCGTTACAGCAGACGAACCTCGCTGCATATTAAGGCTCGTCCAATAAGATGAACCTCACCATACAGCGAGGCTCGTCCTCCACAGGAGATCCAGCTATAACAGCTCCGAAGACCTAGTCAGCCATTTGGGCTAAACTCCAGGAGTACGTTACGCCCCATTAACTAATGCGGGCTGAATTGGAGGAAGCAGTTACGCCCTCTATCCACAATTTTAGCACGTTAGTTATGTGTTATGAACTCTATAAATAGCCATAAGATGCTATGAAGATAGGGACTTTTGGACTTTGGAGCCTTGATCTTTCGCTGCTGCGCAAAAGGAGATCATCTACCGTCAGAAGCTTGTGTGATCTTGTTCTGATTGTCAACAGGAAGCAATCTCGGCTTAAATATCGAGAGAAGCATCATTTTGCCACCAAGAGCCCACGTTTAAACAAAAGAGAAGTCAAATCAATCTTCTCTTTCTCTGTAATCGAGAGAGAGTGTGAGTGATTGTAAGGGATTCATATTAAATGATCGAATCCATTTCTTAAAATAAGAAATCAATCAAACTTCAATTTTTCGACCCACTCTACACTCATATCCATAAACAAATGGAGTATATACAAAAAAAAGAGAAAAAAATAAAAAGAAGAAGTAGCAATTCAAAAAAATTATATTCAATTTAGAAACACATGTATATGACTAAAAAAGAAATCTCTAGAGACCAAGCATCATACGTAAAAAAATGCATACTCCTACATTTCCAAGCTAATGATGCGAGTTCATTTCTTGCTATCCACTCCATATTACTTATTCTATATGTAAGACTCACATGTGCGAGCAAGGGCAAAATTCTAACGTTATTTTAATACTAAATTATAATTATTATTCTTATGTAATGGGTATTTTCTATTCAGAATTAGAATTCTCATCAAATTAAATCTATCAAAAATTCAATGACACGTGTCCTATGTTATTTTAATATTAAATTAGAATTCTTATATAGTTTGTATTTTCTATCCCTTGAAAAAAAAATTAAATAATCATATTTTTATCTCTTTAATTATCCATAATAAAAAAATCTAATAATTATATTATTATTTACCTTTTTTTGCATATAAAGGATGGAGTAATGGTTTACTATTAGCCTTACATTTCAAAAAATTATCACATGGATCTCCTTAAATTTTTATTAATTTTTTTGAAAGATAAATTTCACTAAACCTTCAATAAATTTAGCCATTTGTCACTAAGCCTGAATTTTTTTGAAATCTCCAATAAGTTTTAGAATTTTAGAAAGTCAACAAAAAATTTGCTTTTTTGCACTTAACCCCATAAGAGCATTACCTCATAATTTTACACTCACGAACATTATCTCTCAAGGATAATATAGACCTCTCAAAATATTTCTAGTTGCATACTAACCTATAAAATTACAAACAACTACTAAAAAATATAAAAATTACAAATGGCCCTCAGATAAAATGAAGCTATATACAACTCCTTGAAAAATCTGAAAATTATAAAAATCCCTTTAAATTCTAAAAATTATGAACATAAAAGCAGAAATCTTAGTTAAGATATCAGCTCAAGAAGTCTCAAGGAATTTGTAGGATCGCTGCAATGGCACTCAAACACTAGAAGGGGGGGTTGAATAGTGTTTATGAAATCTAATGCGGAAACTTTAAATTTCAATAAAATAATATCACAAAGAGTAAGAAAGATCAAACCAATGTGTAGACAATCACAGAAAATTGCATACGCAAACACAAGGATTTATACTGGTTCGGTCCTCCAGACCTACATCCAGTCCCCAAGCCTCGCTTGAGATTTCTCCACTATTTCCACTTGCAAAACCGCAAGCACTTGCAACCCGCAAGCAAACCGTACAACCTTGACAATCTTCAATTGCCAATGCCACAACAATCTCTTCTTTCAAGAGATTATCAAATCAAAAACAAGATGGTACAACTTTCTCTTCCTATAAGCCTTGATGTGTAGATGTGAGTGACTTACAATAGGCTATAGGGATGATTTTTGTTCTAGAGTGGTGGAACTTTTATCAAGAACAGAACTGAAATTTTCATGCAGTTTTTCTCTTCAAAATGATCTTAAGAAGTCAAGAAAAACTCAAGTTTATAGAAAGGATTTCAGTTGTGAAATTTCAGAACTTAACACCTATTTATAGGTATAATTTTCGTTCAAAAACATTCAAAAATAACTGCCAAAAACGTTCACAAAACGTTCGTGTTATTTGAAAAATATAGCTGTTAGAATGGCTGTCTGGTCGACCAGATTGAGGCCTGGTCGACCAGAAATGCTTTCTGAAAAATTTCTGTCCAAATCTGGAGCCTCTGGTCGACCAGGTACATATCTGGTCGACCAGACAGAGATTTTTCAGACTCTCTGTTTCTGGTTGTTATATCTGGTTAGTATTTTGACTGTAACTTTCTCATCCGATATCGGAATGAGGTGATTTAAGATTTGTTGGAAAGCTCTTGAAGAGACCTACAACTTTGGTCTTTTGAGTTTTTCCAGATTCTAATTTCTAAGGGTTGTAAATGAAATGTTTTAAGACTCACTCAATATCTATAAACTCTAATGGCTAACATAGGGGATTTCTATTGTTAACCAACACACTAAGCATGTGTTAGTGTGTTCTAACACTATGTGTGTGCATGTGTGTGAGTGATCAAGGCTTGTACAAATTTCTAAGCAAAGAAAATATAAAATTACATTTTGACAATAAAGTATATCTTCTTCTTTGCTTCATTTTGCCTTGAACTCATCTATGTCTTGAGTATCTCTTTGAATATAATTGTCGATATAACTCTGATACTACAAAATAAATGTTAGCACATAATACACACAACATATAATATTTGTTATCATCAAAACAAACTAATCTTGAGGTCAAGATTCCTAACATTCTCCCCCTTTTTGATGATGACAAATATATTGACCCTTGTTGTTGTCACCGAAGGTAACAGTTCCTCCATCTTTAAATTGTATGGAAGAAAATAAGTCCTTGTTCCCGGTCATGTGCTTGGAACAGCCACTATCTAAAATCCATGTTTCCCTTTTATTAGGTACCTGCAAAATAAAAGAAATATGTTTTGGTACCCTTTAACTTTTGGGTCCATGAGATTAGCATTTAGGAAACCAAACCCAATAAGAATTTGGTTTACCTACATTGTATGAAAGATAGTTTTTAGAATCACAAATATCCTTTTTGTAATTTGATAAGTATATCTTTCTATCACTTAAACATGCATTTTTAGGAACCCAAATGTAGTTGGATTTTAAAATATTCTTACATGCAACTTTCTTCATATGCATTTTTCTATCATTATGTGAAAATACCTTAGAACTAGCATGCATAGATGTATCACTATGTGCATGATAATTACTTTTCACAAATTTAGAATATAAATAAGCATAATTTTTCTTTTGCATAGAAGAGTATGTTTTCTCATTACTGGAGTTAGAAACATATCCTAATCCTTGTTTACTCTTAGCAGGTAATTGATAAGAAAGTAGATTATCTAGATTCTCTTTTCCTTTGTTAAATTTACCTACATTCATTAATATAGTTTCATATTTGGTTTTAAGACTTTTAACATTATCATCCAAATTTGAAATACGAACTTTAAAGAAATCACATTCTTTTTTAAGAAGTTGATTGTGACTAGATAACTTGTAATTTTCAGAAAATAACTCTTTATTCTTCTCTTTAAGATCTTCTATTTGTGAAGCATAAGGAGAGACTAAAGTGTTATTCAAATTTTCATTTTCATTTTTTAATATTTTAAAAGAAGAATTTAGTTGCTTGTATTTCAAAAATAATTCGTTAAATGCGTCAAGTAACTCATCATGATTACTTACTTGATCATCATCAGATTCATTTGCCATAAAGCACATATTCGCTTGATGATCTTCTTTTTCCTCTTCTTCATCTGAAGATGACTGGTCACTATCATCCCATGTTATCGACAAAGCCTTCTTCTTTTTGTTCTTCACTTGTTCATTCTTGTTCTTTGTGAACCCGTTGAAATTGTTAGAAGACTTCGACTTTAACTTTTGTTGTAGGGGACAATCTTTCTTGTAGTGTCCTGGCTTATTACAACCAAAACAAGTGACTTTGTTAGTATCTTTGAATTTACTAGAAGAGAACTTACCTTTCTTCAAGAATTTTCTGAATTTGCGTGTGATTATTTCAAACTCTTCTTCGTCATCGGAATCCTCATCATCAGTAGATGCTTGGAAAGCAAGAACCTTCTTGTTCTTATCTTCATTATCCTTTTTCCGATCTTCAAGTTGCACCTCGTATGCCATCAAATTCCCTATCAAATTTTCTACTGTCAATGTGGAGAGGTCGTTGGCTTCCTCTATTGCGGTAGTCTTCTTTTCCCAATCCGAAGTAAGAGCCCGGAGGATTTTCCTAACCATCTCCACTTGTGTATAGTCCTTTCCTAACGCAATTAGGGAGTTGATGATGTCGGTGAACCTTGTGAACATTTCACCAATTGTCTCGTTGTCTTTCATCTTGAACATTTCAAACCTGTGCACTAAAACAGAAATTTTTGAGTCTTTAACCTTAGAAGTTCCTTCGTGGGTTACCTCAAGTGTGTGCCAGATTTGATGTGCAGTGTTGGAAGTAGACACGCGGTTGAATTCATTCTTATCCATTGCGCAAAACAATGCATTCATTGCCTTGGCGTCAAGATTCGCATTTGTCCTTTCCACCAATGTCCATTCAGAATATGGAGTAGTAGGCTTGTTGTAATCAGACTCCACTATGTTCCAGAGATCAAATCCTATCGATTGAAGGTAGATCTTCATCCTACACTTCCAGTAGTTGTAGTTGGAACCATCGAAAAGTGGTGGTCTTTGAGTAGAATGTCCTTCCTTGAACTGTGATGTAGATGATGTAGCCATTGATATCCTTGATTAACCTGCTCTGATACCAATTGTAGGATCGCTGCAATGGCACTCAAACACTAGAAGGGGGGGTTGAATAGTGTTTATGAAATCTAATGCGGAAACTTTAAATTTCAATAAAATAATATCACAAAGAGTAAGAAAGATCAAACCAATGTGTAGACAATCACAGAAAATTGCATACGCAAACACAAGGATTTATACTGGTTCGGTCCTCCAGACCTACATCCAGTCCCCAAGCCTCGCTTGAGATTTCTCCACTATTTCCACTTGCAAAACCGCAAGCACTTGCAACCCGCAAGCAAACCGTACAACCTTGACAATCTTCGATTGCCAATGCCACAACAATCTCTTCTTTCAAGAGATTATCAAATCAAAAACAAGATGGTACAACTTTCTCTTCCTATAAGCCTTGATGTGTAGATGTGAGTGACTTACAATAGGCTATAGGGATGATTTTTGTTCTAGAGTGGTGGAACTTTTATCAAGAACAAAACTGAAATTTTCATGCAGTTTTTCTCTTCAAAATGATCTTAAGAAGTCAAGAAAAACTCAAGTTTATAGAAAGGATTTTTGATATCAATTTTCAGAACTTAACACCTATTTATAGGTATAATTTTCGTTCAAAAATATTCAAAAATAACTGCCAAAAACGTTCACAAAACGTTCATATTCATTTGAAAAATATAGCTGTTAGAATGGCTGGGTGGGCTATTTATAGGTATAATTTTCGTTCAAAAACATTCAAAAATAACTGCCAAAAACGTTCACAAAACGTTCATGTTATTTGAAAAATATAGCTGTTAGAATGGCTGTCTGGTTGACCAGATTGAGGCCTGGTCGACCAGAAATGCTTTCTGGAAAATTTCTGTCCAAATCTGGAGCCTCTGGTCGACCAGGTACATATCTAGTCGACCAGACAGAGATTTTTCAGACTCTCTGTTTCTGGTTGTTATATCTGGTTAGTATTTTGACTGTAACTTTCTCATCCGATATCGGAATGAGGTGATTTAAGATTTGTTGGAAAGCTCTTGAAGAGACCTACAACTTTGGTCTTTTAAGTTATTCCAGATACTAATTTCTAAGGGGTGTAAATGAAATGTTTTAAGACTCACTCAATATCTATAAACTCTAATGGCTAACATAGGGGATTTCTATTGTTAACCAACACACTAAGCATGTGTTAGTGTGTTCTAACACTATGTGTGTGCATGTGTGTGAGTGATCAAGGCTTGTACAAATTTCTAAGCAAAGAAAATATAAAATTACATTTTGACAATAAAGTATATCTTCTTCTTTGCTTCATTTTGCCTTGAACTCATCTATGTCTTGAGTATCTCTTTGAATATAATTGTCGATATAACTCTGATACTACAAAATAAATGTTAGCACATAATACACACAACATATAATATTTGTTATCATCAAAACAAACTAATCTTGGGGTCAAGATTCCTAACAGAATTTAAAAATGGTATGTGTATTTGTTATACTAATCAAGTATGTAAAAATGTAATATTTTGATATTTTTAAATAGGTATATAACATGCAACTTGTCTATATCACAGGTAAATGGAAGCGAAGTCTATCCACAAACAATCAAGGATATAGTTGGAAAAAGAATTAAAGTTTTGATCAAACTTACAAGCTACAGTTCGAAGATGGGAATAAAGGCTTTACGGTATCAAACTCCTAGGCTTACATGAGGTCTTGAGAATTGAAAACAACAATATAACATAGGTAAATATATGCAATTCATGATCATTTGAAAAGAGATAGTTAGGATGTAATGTCAAATTTATTTTAAAACTAACATGTTTATCAAATGTCTTAAAGGGGCAAGCAGAACTATAAACTAGAATTGGGATAATTTGTAGGATAAATTTATATGGCATTAGTTATTTAGAATTTTGACTCGAATAAAATGTTAAAGTGTTATTCAATTAAAACTGATACAAAAGTAGAACTGGGATAATTGTAAAAAATTATCTCAATTTTCATCCATGTTATATAGAAAAAGTCAATTCTAGTTTCTGAATTTATCGTAATTTTAGAGTAGAACTAAATAAGAACAAATTTGTTCTCTTGTATATTACAAAGCTGTGCTTATTTATAATTTCTAGAAACATGCTTATTTTCAGTAACTGCTAATCTTTGATTTGAATCTGGATGGCACAAGTTACATTTGACATGAACTATTGAACTAGTTAGATAATATATATGGTTTTAATATGATTGCATGATGCTATGGTTTCTTAATTTTCTCCATTTAATAATGCACTTCTTACAATCTCATACTATATCCTTAAGATTTGAACTGTCCTTTGCTTTTCTTTTTTACAAATAAGAAATATATAAATTAAGATATTATATCATCAAAATAGTTAAATCATAACCATTTGATTCTATCAATTTTTCCCATGTCATTTACCAAGTTTATCCCACCTCCAAAAATTATCCTTTATTATTCTACTAAAATATTCCACTTTCATAAAATTATCTTGCTTTAATAATTATCCTAATTTTTACTTTAAAAGTTCTAATTGACTAACACCCCCTAAAGGCACAAAACAATGACACCTCATTGCATAAAACAATGACATGTTATTTGTTATTTTAATACTAAACTAGAATCCTTATACAATGGGTTTATCCTTTCTTAAAATTTTGTCACGCGTCTTTAATTTTATCTAATCTAAAAAAGTAATACATAAATACCTAATCCTGTCAGAAGTTTACATATGGACAACTAATTTTATATATACCTTAAAATTCTCATCAGAAACTATCTATAATTAGAATATTCTATTAATCGAATATTTGATAATTCAAACCAAATCATTATTATCCATAACTATAAAAGTATATAATAATCATAATTTTATATTGATGACAATTATACCAAAGACTAATACATACCCTTCAAATCATTCCTATTTGCAAAGTAAACTATAAAACTACAATCTACATTTGCAAAATAAAAGAATTATTTCCTTACAAATCTAAAATTACAGAAACCTCTAAAAAATCCGAAAGCAACAAACAGAACCCTTTAATTTTAAAAATAAAAAATAATTATGTGAAAATTAGAAAATTACTAACATATCCCATACAAATACAAAATTATAAACAATATCAAAAATATCTAAAAATTACAAAAGTTTCTAAAAATTCTAAAATAAAAAAAAACCTCTTGAAAATTTGAAAATGAAAAAGATACCCTCAAAAATTAAAGTTTTGTAAAATAGTTTGAGAAAATTCAATAATTACAAACAATCTCATGAAATATTTAAAAAATTACAAACAACCCCTTTGGAAATCAAACAACTATAAAAACCCCTCTAAAAATAAAAAAATTTAAAAACAACTCATTGAAAAATATGAAAGGAAACTACTACATAAAAGTTAAAATTACAAAAAACTCAAAAAACTCAAATTACATACAACTCCTATAAAAATCTAAAACTTGCAAAAAAGGCCCTTAAAATTTAAAAATTACCAACATCTCTACAAATGTAAAATAAAAAACAACCCCCTAAAAATCTAAAAAGTACAAACAACATCATTTGAAATACAAAGATTATAAACCACCTCCTTAAAAACTCTAAAAATTTCTTAGAATTACTTGAAAATTTGAAAACTATTGTTGGCTTTTCTGCCAAAAGTTATTAGCGCTTAAGGGATAAAACTTGAAACATATTATGGTTTTTTGCCAAATTTAATAGGAATTTTGGTCATTTGACAACACATAGCTGGCTGCATTAATTCTAAGGGTTTTCTTGTTATCAAAAAATTTTGAGGGTTTTTTACCAAATGCTATTGGGAGTTTAGTATGAGTTTTAAAAATATCGAGGGTTTAGTGCAAAATGCCCGAACTTATTAGGGGTTTAGCGACATTTACTCATTTTTATTTTTATTTCATAAATAGGTAGATTGGCCGTTAGGCATTATATCTACTAATACTATCTTGGCAATTTATGTTGGCTATCAACTTTAGATGAGCCTCAAATCAAATTGTAAAGATTTGAGGGGTAATATAATCTTCACATTTATATTATAATTAGTCATTGTTATAAGCCATTGATATGCTTATATTCATAAAATAAGTAAAGTATATAGCAAACACAAAAAACAGAACAACAACTCTAAAAAAAAGTATAATTCATGTGATGCCCCTAACTTTAGTCAAACATAAGAAAACGAGAAGAGTTATAAAGGGTTTAATTAATGAGTTATAAGGTTCAAGTGTAGCATTGACTAGCTACTCTTGATAATGATTTGAGCCAAATAATGCATTGCACACAGTAGGTCTCATGAATTGCATCACGCTAATAGGCTCACAGGCTTGGGACATGATAGATGATATCAGAGCAGTTAGCTAGCCGGAAATGTGGAGCTAAGTACTATGAGAGACTAAGTACTACATCGCGTTAGTGCGATGAGAGCCATTTTTAGAGTCTATATTGCCTGACGAATCATTATCAACCTATAAGGAGGATATCACATATTTAAAGGTGGGATGATTGTGATGCCCCAACTTTAGTCGCATATAGGAAAGCGAGAAGAGTTATAAAGGGTTCAAATGATAAATCATGGAGTTTAAGTGTAGCATTAGCTTGCTAATTTTGATAGTGGTTTGAGCCAAACAACATGTTGCACTTAGTGGATCTCACAACTTATATCGCGCCAAACGTCTCATGGGCCCGGAGCGTGAAATTCAATTTTAGAAGCGTAGGCTCTTACAAAAAAAAGAAGCTTAAGAGAACAAAAAAAAAACAGATATACAAACTAAAGAAATATAAACACCTATGCTCCCATGGGCATAACACTTATTTTAAGAGGAAAATTATTTTATCAACTTTAAATATAATTTGATACATGTATAATTTTACAACTTTGATGCAAGGGTTAATTTTAGAAGGCTCACCCCCCCCCCCATCCAAACAAAAAATTATGGTGAATATCTTAAAAATCATTCTCAACTATTTTAATTTGAGCAAAACCCTCTAAATTTGAGCATATTATAGATAACCCCACTTTTAGCTTCAAAAATTGAGGAAGACCTCCTAAACTATGTGGTGTCTGACAAAACGCCTATTCTTTCACACTCTTTCCACTAAACCCCTGTACAATCATTTCAGAATGTAAAATAATTGAAACATCATTTTGAAAATCAACCCATTCAACTACAAAGAAAACCCCAACCAGTAAAAAAAAGAACTATTTTTAGTTTATAATACTTTCTCCTCTCTCACTCTTATCATAAATAATTTTTATGATTGATAAGTATTTTAGACTTTTCTCAGTTATCTTTTGTCATGTGACATACTAGACCTAGCAATGTTGGCTTTTCGAGTATAAAACGAGAAGAGTTCATGGAGATTTCTCGAATTTCAAGCTTGAGGGGGTTATCTGTAATAGGCTCAAACTTAAGGGAGGTTTATCAAATTAAAATCATTGAGAGAGTTTTTGGAGACACGGGGGGAGGGGATTCAGTAAGGAAAGTTCAATGGTTTTTCTTAAATTTTCATAGTTATAGGGGGTTATCTATAATATGTCAAAATTGAGGGTTTTTCTCAAAAAAGTTGAGGGTGGTTTTCTAAATTTAACCCATGATTTTATGTAGAGATGTCTCTTTACATGAGTTTTTTTTTTATTTTTATATTTAAATGTATAATTATGAAATCTTTTAATTATGGATAGTTAATGTGACGAGTATTACAAAATATTTGAGTATTAGAATTTTCTAATTATGGATAGTTTTAATTTAGTGAGAATTCTTAGGTGAATATAACATAAAGTGTTCACATGTCATCTTTTGATAAGATAAAGAGAGATGTTGATACTTATAATATGTCACGTATCAACTTTCAATGTCTTTATAATATGACACTTGTCCTATACTAAAAAAATGTCACATGTCAATTTTCTATGCTATTAGGAATTTCGTCATTCTCTCTTTATATATAAATAAAGGAGGGATATGACACATGTCATAATTTTATGCGCTTATATGGAACTATTTGGCGCATTTAATAATACCACTAATTTCTCATTATATATAAAGATTTTTTTAGATATTAGCCCCATAAATATTCATATTTTGATATTAGCCCATCAAATAGCTATGATGTGTTGATATGAGTCCTTATACTTAAGTTTATATTTTGACATTAGCCCTCAAATAGCCGTAGTGTGTTGATATGAGCCCTCATTAACACATCATGGCAACTTGAGCGGCTAATATAAAAAATATGGAGATTTAAGGGGCTGATACATAAGGGGTTAATATCTAAAAGTACTCTATATATAAAGGAGGGATATTATATTTCTTATATACTAATTGTTTTTCAACCAAACACATGATTTGTGTTAGAAATATATTTTCTAAAAAAAATTTGCACAAATTTAAGGGAAAATTGCTTCAAGACCCCCAAATTTTAATTTTTAATGTGCCCAGCCCCCTAACTTTCAACAATGTACTGCAGCCCTATTTTTTTGAAAAAATTATGCCCAGACTCCTCTCTCTAAGTTCCAATGCAAACTCCATCCAAAATCTCGATTTTACCCTCCTCCTCCTTCAATCCTCCTCTACCGCCTCCCCCACCTCCCTCCCCAGCTCCGCCTCCCTCCCCCTGCACCTCCCCTTACACCTCCCTCCTCCTCCTCACGTCCCCCTCTGCCCCTCCCCCACCTTCCTCCCCAGCTCCGTCGCCGACGCCGTCCCGAGGAACTTCGCGTGGGCGGCGACGGTCATGGTTATCATGTTAACATATTAACTCTTACAGGTAGAGTTAACATGTTAACTGTAAGAGTTAACATGTTAACTTTAAGAGTTAACATGTTAACTGTAAGAGTTAACATCCGCTGACATGAGAAAAAGGAGGGTAAATTTGGGATTTAAGCTAGCTGACATGTCTAATCATGAAGCTGGCGTGTCTAATCATCCGCTGGCATGAGCTGGAATCATGATGGAGGGGCCTGGACACAATTTTTTCAAAAGAAAAGGCTGTAGTACATTAAAAAAAATATGAGGGGCTGAGACACATTGAAAGTAGGAATTTGAGGCATTGACACAATTTTCCCCAAATTTAATGATGGATTTGAAATTGATTTTCGGAGGAATGTTTAACGCAACATTTGCTACAAGTTTTTCAGCAAGGAGGGTTTTCTAAATATAGTCCCTCACATCTTCAATAATTTAATATTAATCCCTCAATTTATTCAATAATTCCATATTAGTCCAACAATATCTTGAAATTACTAACAAGTCTCTCAAACCCCAGTGAGTCCTGAAAGTTGATCTGTCAATGACCAAACTATGCTCGCTTTATATTACCCCTCCTACCTCCACTTAAAAGGGGAAAAAAAAGAAAAAAAAACCAAAAATATCATTTGAGAGAAATTTTGATCAAGTCCGATTTCAAAGATTAGAGGGACTTACAACCGAACCGATTTCAAAAGATTTGAGGGACTAATATCTAAAATCCCATTTCTGCAGCGG
>NC_033795.1:23462472-23462748 GCF_001876935.1 Asparagus officinalis
ATCCCTCTCTCTGATCTCCCCATCTCAAAAAACCTAGATATACAAAAAGCTCCTTTTACGATACAAATTGAGCTTCTTGGATCCGATCAAGCCATGTCCGCCCTCCCTCTGATCCTCGACATCGAGGACTTCAAGGTACTGTCCTTTCCCTCCCCCTTTATCTAAATTCTGTGCTCTGATTCGCTAAAATTGATCCAAATTTAGGGCGATTTCTCGTTTGATGCTTTGTTTGGGAACTTGGTGAACGAGCTCTTGCCGTCGTTCAAGGATGAGGAT
>NC_033795.1:23462819-23463586 GCF_001876935.1 Asparagus officinalis
GGGCCCTCCACTGTTCCCCGAGGTCGAGGCGCTGCTCGCGCTCTTCAAGGATTCTTGTAAAGAGTTGGTTGATCTTAGGCATCAGGTAGTTTTGATTTTTTTTAAATTGCAGATAACCCCTTATCTGTAGCTTTATCACCCCTCAACTATTTTATTTTGGTAAGTTTGGAAGATAAATTGCGGATAGCCGCTTCTCCATCTTGAATTTTGGGCGTTAACTGCTACTGTGACTGAAGTTATAGATGAGGAGGGGTGTTATCTGCAATTTACTCTTTCTTTAATTGGTAGGGTTGTTAAAAATATGTTTTTTTGGGTGAAGATCGATACTAGGCTTCTGAATTTGAAGAAGGAGGTGGCCGTCCAGGATTCTAAGCATCGGAAGACGCTTGTCGAGGTTGGTTGTTATTTACTTTTTAAATTGAATGAATATTATGGCATGATAATTGTAGGAGACAACTGGATGAAATGCACATTCCACTGCTGGTTTAGGTCAAAAATGTTGGAATAAAAGGGTAATATGTAATAAGTGGTCTTATAACAATCTGGTACGGTTTATATATATATCCAGAATAAAAGGGTAATATGTAATAAGTGGTCTTATAACAATCTGGTACGGTTTATATATATATCCAGATTGAAAGGGTAATATGTAATAAGTGGTCTTATAACAATCTGGTACGGTTTATATATATATCCAGAATAAAAGGGTAATATGTAATAAGTGGTCTTATAACAATCTGGTACGGTTTATATATATATCCAGATTG
>NC_033795.1:23463803-23506396 GCF_001876935.1 Asparagus officinalis
ATCTATAGGGAAATATGTATCTAAGGCTATAATTCTCTCTTGAGCATGTGAGGTGTTTTTTGGCATGTGATTTTCCTTTCTTTTTTTTGGGTGTGAAGCCCCTTGGTGTTAGGCCTAGCTAGTTATCAAATCTCTTCTCTTTACAAATTCCAACGCCCTACCCATCTTGATCCATAACTTGCAATGACTCCCCCCTGTTTGACCAATAAACAGTCCCCTCTGTTTGACCAATAAACAGTGAAAACCCACAAAATAGCCCCAAATTTAATTGTTCGGTATTGTTCATTCTGTGAATAGTAATTGTACTGTTCAGCCATGAACAGTAACATCCATTATTTTTCGTCATGGTTTTCAACGTTATTCCATCAAATCGAAGCCCTCGCGCTGCTTCCCATTAATATGCATCATGATTTTCTTTACGTCCTGTAAGCTATGATCTGTTCGAGTTTGAGTCTTTTTAAAATTAACTAATTATAGTATCTGTATTTTGTAATATACTCCTAAAAAATCCATTTCTTTGTACATGATAGAGTTTCACGTGAATTGCTTGTTCTCAAATCTAGTTTAAAATAAAATCAATTCTAATAATGGGCAAATTGGACAATGTTGATTGGAAGTAAGATACAAATCATACAATCTTCATTTAGATGATGAAGGACATATTTGTCACTACGTACAATGTTGTAATAAACGGGGTAAAAAAGCAGAAGCGCCACCTTGCTGCTCTGCTAAAACCCAAAATGAGCCTATTAAGTGGTTGAGTTGCTTTCGTCTCGCAAAGGCACGGTCAAAAGCACTTTCTAGACTTAAGCGACCCAAAAACATCCCAAAGTGGTTGAAAAGCGGCTCAAAGCAGTAAAAAGGAGGCCCAAAATGGCCAAAGCTGTCCAAGCCTTGGTGTTAAGCAGTTGGACCGCTTTCCATGATTTTTTTTCCGTCCATGTTTGCATAGATTTCCCCTTTTTCCTTGAGAGGATTCTACTTGAATTTTCGAAGAAACTTGGAGCAATATAATGATGATTGTATTTAATAGGTATGTTTGCTTCTCTTTTATAATTTACATCTAGTCATTAACTTGTTGACTATTTGATGTGCATATCAAACTACATGTTAGTTTATCACATCACAATGTGCATATTATTTAATAATATTGTCTCATTTAATCTAAGTATTGTTACAAATCTATTTATGCTTATGGTCTTTGTAAACAATTACATATGCATTTGTAGAAAGTTTACGTCCATTTTGGTTGTTTTATAATTTTCAGATTTCCCCCTCTGTTTTTCTTTTTCTTTTGGAATTTTTTTCCTTATTTAAAAATAAAAAATTGACTTGGCGCTTTTTTCTGCTTAAGCCCCGATTCCTGATTAAGCCTCAAGAGCTCTGCACTTCTGCTATGCACAACCTTGACTATGCGTATCTATCATACTGAAGCATAATGATCAGTAACAACTGCATCGAATATATGGAAGAATAAAGGTTAATAGTAACGTATTTGCATAACCAAGAATTATCGTAGTTGCTGGTTTAACCTAGTCCTGCCTCACATTTCCCCCTTCCTGAGTATATTATCGTTTTAGAATCCGACATTGTGCTTTTGAAATCATTATCTTGACCTAAATTATGAGGGTGCTTCCTGAGTTAGCTTTGCAGCCTTCATGACTTGCTGACTCCAGAATTTCCAATTGAGGTTTAGGAGTTGCTTACTTTTTTTCTTTCAAAAGTGAAGACTTCTTCGTATTTAGGTTGAGGAGGTTTTAAAGTTTTTCTTTTTTCAAAAAGAAGTTAAAATATTAGGAATTATGATAGTTTCAAATAAGTAATGAGAGGAATGGATGGCAACATCTTAAAATGGAGCAAGAACATCATTAGACTAATAAAACTGATTAAGATATGATCATCAACCATTCAGTTTGCAGGGGATATTAACCTCTGAATACAACTGCTGTATATGATAGCCTTCTTAAGGAGATTGGCCAATGGCTCCTGAATCCCTCTCAGACGGGGTTCGCTAGTAGGTTAATGTTTGAAGAATTAGTATCTAACAAGTCTCTCAAGTACCTTTTTTTCTTAAGAACCTTGGCTTCATTAAAAATTCTAGGTGACTAAACTGAGTGACCTTTACATTCTAATTACCTTTATAAAGCGACACTACCAACAAACCTCATCATGCTATATACAACAGCCTTGTTGACCACTTTGCATACTTCTATATTTATTTTTGTATTATCATTGGTATTTCTGTTCTGTGTTGAAAAGTGTTGATATCTGGTCAAAGAAAAGCCTTATATGTAAGGAATAGAGGCTCTGACTTTGCCTGCATAAATTCGATAATGTATGGATGTAAAGGCTACTGTTTGTGTAAGTTACTGAGAAGAATGCATTAGATGGATCCCCGTCCTCTCATTGGAGAAGCTAGTTGACAGGAGAGTGTTACCAAAAAGAGTGACGAAGAAGCTGGTTTTACTACATTTATAAAAACCAAAACCAAAACCAAAACCGATTCTAAACCTACTGTGCTATCAGACTTCCCCATTTTCTAGCTCCTATAATGTGTTCTACTATTTGTTTGTAGCTGTCTCTCTTCAGGAGGATCCTGAATTAAATTTAGGAGACACCTAATGGTTAGGCGGATGAGAGTATACATACTATTTATTTCATTATGCAAATGCTGTACATGCTCTGACCTTGCTAGCCTTTTAAGAAAATTTAGTCAGATGTGAAATTCCATGGAAAAATCCCAATATTGGGCTCATGTAGAGCTTCATTTTTGTAGTTTTATTATATTTTCATGACATGTAGCTTGTTATGCATCTCAGACTTACCATTCTATTTTGTACAATTTAAATGTATGCATGACATGCATAAGATATTCTCCTTGCCCATGTGTGGTGTGTGTTTGTGTCACACTAGATTTTACCAGTGCTTAAAATTGGGGGAAAACCTAATTTCGACTCACTGTCATACCTCATATATATAATGCAAGCTTTTCTTTGAACTTGCTAGCTGTGAAAGTATTTCATGATATATTCCATGCAAGAGTCCAAATGATGTCTACATTTGGAACTTCACTTCTGTTTTTTGGATCCTGACTTGTCAGGCAGTTACGTCTACAAAGATTTTTAGGCTCCATTCTCTCTCTTTAGGTACTATATAATATAGGCACTGCATGCATGACTTGTAGTTAGAACCTACATACTTAAGCGTTTACTTTCTGCAGTAATGTGAGCTTGCATTAGTGCATGGGGCAATGAAGTTGTGATTATTCATTGATGGTCAAAATCACGTTAGCTCGATCATTTTCCTCCCAGATCTTCAAACAATCTTCTATTATCTTCTATCTATGCTGTAGTCCCTGTTCTTCTTAAGTGTATGTAATCACATTTTGTGTCATTTTATCTTAGCTGGAAAAAGGCGTAGATGGCTTGTACGATAGTTTCGCGAGACTAGATACTAGAATTTCAAGTGTGGGGCAGACTGCAGCAAAAATTGGGGACCATTTACAGGTAAAGTTCTTATAAGTAACAAGTAACTGTTATCATTATATTTATCATTATTCTCAATGCTCTGGCTAGCTTTTTTTTTCTGTGTTGCTTCTATGGCTTTTATGAGTTTGTGAAAAGATTACCAGATGCCATGATTTAACAAGTGCTTTGCTTGTCAGAGTGCAGATTCCCAGAGAGAAACTGCTATTCAAACAATAGATCTGATCAAGGTAGGGCCCTGTTGGGAATTTCATGTTGTTGTTTGAGGTTTGACTTCTGTTCTTTTCTAATAATCATATGCCTTCAATTTATGTTTTATGACATTCACAGTACTTGATGGAGTTCAATAGCAGCCCTGGTGAACTGATGGAACTATCATCCCTATTTTCTGATGACAGTCGTGTTGCAGAAGCTGCTTCAATTGCACAGAAATTACGTGAGTTGTCACTGTATGATTATCAAACTGCATCGTGTTGGACGCACATGCTGTTTGTTTAATATTAGTCCACTAATCTACTCAACAAGGATAGAAGATTGTTTTGGCGTTCAATTTGAAAAAATGGTTGTTATCTATGTAGATTGGTTTCAGGTGAATGTTCTATCATAGTATTTGAAAAAGAGAGGAAGAGAAAAAAACAGAAATAAGGGAATAAATATTTGAAAGAAGAAAAGAAACACAAGACCATTGAAATATCCTCAATTAAACAACAAGATCTGCAAACCAACCTTTCTAATGTGATCCATAGGCAAAGGATTACATATGCATGCTAATACTTGATTTCCATAACCCATTGGTTTGTGAGAGAAAATTTTTTCTTCAAAATTTGGTTTGGCTCTGCTCGGCGATGTCTGTTGATGATATCGGTGGCAGGAAGACTTATAAGTAGAGAGGGATAACCAAATGATTATGGCAGCCTTGTTGTATGTTGTGTTAGAAGAAAAGCGGAAGACATTTCAAAAGTAGTTATTAAGAATGCAGAGTCTCAAAAGGAAAGGGTAAAGAAGAATATAGAATAAAAGTAAACAGCTTCTGTTCATCAGACTTTTTTTTGTTCAATTAGAATCCTTACAATACCCATAGCATAACTTTCATATGTCATGATTTACATCTCCTAGGACAAACAAGTAGAATATTAGATGAGCTCTTTATTAACCCCTGGTATTAATAAACCCCTGGTATTGGTTCAATATGGTTACATTTTATGTGAAATATGTATTCTCAATTCAACAGATCTCATGTTCTACCTTAACTACAATATCCACTCAAGTTGAAACTTCTATTCTGTTCTCTTTTAACCCTCTGCTGTCCAATATTATTTCTAATGTTGGATTTTCATGCAGCCACTTTTATGTAACTAAAAGAATCCATTGAAGAGTTCATGAATAAGCTTAAGCTTTCTCCGTACCTCAAAATTAAAACTAACTAATTTTAGCCTCCTTCCTGCTCACTAGAAGGGAGAGATGGGGATGGAAATGCCATTGCATGGCATATAGATGTATTTCCATAGTTAACACTAATTTGTTATTAGAAATAAGTTTGTCTGTTATTACTTCCAGATATGGATAAATGGTAGCATTTCATATCATGAACACTCTTTTTCTGAACATAGGATCATTTGCTGAGGAGGATGTTGGTCGGGTTGGAATAAGCATGCCTTCCGCAGCTAATGCAGCCAATGCTAGTAGGGGTCTGGAAGTTGCTGTTGCAAATCTTCAAGACTATTGTAATGGTAAGGTTTATGAGTTACTATCTTATTGCTCTTTTCTCTGAAAGTAAATTTCTACATATGAATGTTTCAGAATTGGAGAATAGATTACTGTCGCGGTTTGATGCTGCATCACAAAAGCGTGAATTGTCGACAATGGCAGAATGTGCTAAAATTTTATCTCAGGTCTGTAGACTTCATTTGTATTAAAATATATCTCATTAGTAGAATAATGACATTTCATAATTGCAGAAGAATGTGGGTGAAAATCCTTTTTATAGCCAAGAGCCAGGAAGAAAGTCGAACAGTAGAAAAATATTATTCAGTAACATCTTCTGCTATTCAGTGTAAAATGGGCATACAAATGCTAGCCCCTTTCTTTGTTCATTTGCTAAAAACATTCATTTATTTCATTAGTCAGTAGACTCAGTAGTCAGCTATGAAGCACGGATACTCCCCCAATGACCACGAATCCGTGTCTGACACGAATCAGACACGGATTCGTGCCCGACACGTGCAAGACACGTGTCGGACACGGTCAAACAGTGTCCGATACGTGGTCAACGGGTCAATGGGGAGGGGATACGGTCAACTGGGAGGGGACACGGCTGGGATACGAAAAAAAAAGCAATACATAACCCGTAACCAAAACCCAAACCCAAAAACCCTAATTTCACTTCGCTCACCTCACTCGAGACGCCGCCGCCTCCAGCGATCGCAAGCTTCTGCCGTCTCTCGTCGTCGATCTCTTCCACCCGAAGGCCGTCGTCGTCGATCATCTCCTCCACCCGAACCTTCTCCGTCCCTATCAGTCTCTTTATCTTTGTTTTTTTTGAGAAAACTAACTTTTTTTTTGTTTATGCAGCTTCGTGATACTGCTGAGCAAGTCACAGATCTACAATCCTATTCTTCATTTGATAATTTATTTTTTTCAATTTTAGTTTCAATTTCAGTTTTAATTTCCTAACATATGAGTATTTTTTAATTTCAATTTCAGTTTCTTAACACAAATGAATTGTTAACATTACACAAATGAATTTCATTGATATGTCTAGTAAGCATTGAGAATTTTGTCCATTTTCTATACAAATGAATCTGCAATGAACGTTATTGTGTTTTAAATATCAACACCTTCGAATATTTTAAGCATTGGGAATGTTTGAACATTTAATTCATATCAACAAATGAATCTGCAGTATAATTTTGTTAGTCAAAAAATTATTATACAAATGAATTATTTGTTAGGCAATGAATTATTTGTTAGACAATGAATTATTAGACAAATGAACTATTTGTTAGTCAATAATTGTTAGTCAATAATTTTGTTAGTCAATAAATTATTACACAAATGAATTATTACACAAATGAATTATTACACAAATGAATATACATATTTAATGAATGAATTATGAATATACATATCTAATTATACATATTTGATTGATCCTTCATCCTTGCTCATTGTTGATTAACTCTAAGTATAATCTGTAAAAGGAAAAACAAAGTCAGTGAGCAACAACTTATCTTTTAGTATCCCTGTATCCTATTTTTTATATATAATAATAATTTTCTATATATAATAATAATTTAAAAAAATTCCTCGCCGTATCCCCGTATCCTATTTTTTTGGATTTTGCCGTATCCCGTATCCGTGTCCGTGTCGTATCCGTGTCCCGTATCCGTATCCGTGCATCATAGGTAGTCAGTACTGGGAAAGGTGAGTTCAGACACAGCTTCTTGGGTGTTAATCTTGTTTGTAGGATGAGTTCTTTAAGATGCTAAATTAGTATGGAAGTTTGGAACAAGAGAAATAAGTGTTAGTTCTAACTAGAATTAAGGTTCATGAAGGTTCACCTTGTTTTAATTATCATATGAGACATTTCAGACGGAATGATGCAACTGGTATATTGTACATAGCAATGATAGTATTAGTCAGGTTTCTACATATCCTACTTGATTAAGTGCAAAGTGCTGACAATCATTTTCTGGTACATGTAAAACTTATTCATTATTGGTAAGTGTTGTCAACCATAAGCTGTCATCAATTGTTAGCTTTCTTGGTGAAATATGCTTTGGTTAATTTATTGGCTATTACCACTTCACCCCACTTTTTAGAACAATAACTAATGCAATCTGCACACATGCACGCGCACACACACAAACAGGGAGAAAATCTGAAAGATCCTGTTTATTATGATTTTTCTTTTGCTTCTCAAGTGTCTCCCAAGTAATAACATTATTTCATGGATACTTCATCTTCTAAGTTGGGATATTGCTTGCTTGTTTAGGTCCTCCACTCGTTTAGGATAGTTTTCTATTACATTTATCAGGACTGGTACAATTTCCTTTTTCTGTAGACATTACTGTAATCTAGGATCAACATTGCTCTCCTATTGTTACCATATCATGTTTCTTCTCAAGTTCCTTTGTCCCTTTATTTATTCTTCATCCAGGACTACTATATGTCCATGCTCGTTACACATGAGTTGTGTCCATGATGTCTTTATCATCTCTTACTCAACTTTGTGAATTGTGACTGATTTAAATTCTTATGGTGTTTCCTTATTGCAATCCCTTCGCTTCTTAGAGTTTGAGGTTTTCTCCTTCACGTTCAACTGGTTAAGGAGGAGATTGCGCACCACCAAGGCATTCTCTGTCTAATTCTCTGTCTGTATTCATGATTATTCATTAGAATCCATCTCTCGTCTCCAAGACCTCAATTTTAGGCATCAGCTCCCGTATGCTCATAGCAATATCCTGCACATCATTGAAGAACTATTTCATTGTCATAACAGTGTTTGTCTGTCTAGACCCTACTCTTGTATCTCATCACCCTCTGTTTATGATGGAACAACAAATGCTTCTAATTTTCCAGCTTCAAACCTCCAATGCAAATCAAGTTCTTCCAAATCATCAGCCATCTCTGCCTGACAACAGTTGGTAGCCAAGTTCTCAATAAAGCTGCCAATCTTGTCTGCATGAAATGGCGTTGCCAATCTAGGGTACTGTTCCTTCTGAAAGAGATTTCTCATTGATGGTCCTGTCCTGTAGCTAAATTGGATCTTGTGCCTTCTCAAAGTCAAATACTCACAAGGGCTCAAAGTTGAACCAATGTCCTTTTGTTATAGAAAACAGGTCTGGACTCCAATTTTGGCATTTTCTTAATCTTTGGTAGCTTGCAGAAAAACTATCTGAAGATCCAATCAAATCCATCGTTGTTGTTACTTTGTTTTTGATGACAGATCATGCCAGTACCAATACACTTTTATATTTTACTTGTGCATTGCTTTTCGTTGATAATCAGAGAGGAAACTGAATGCTGTTGGGTTTTTTATTTTTCCATGCTTGTTTCCTTTTAACAATTAGTTGAACTTGGAGTCAATTTTAATAAATCAAAAGCAAGTAAAAATTAGTAAGATTAGTTGCCAAAGGAGCCAACAAGTTCCTATGATGAGCAAGATTTTGGATGAAATAATTGAAAATTACTTCTATTTCACCCATCTCTATTAATTCCTTTTCATCTTCCTATATTAGTTTTGTGTTGAGAAGTCTTACAAGAATGAAAATGAATAAAGATTAAAGACCTTTTAATTTCTTCTGTTTTCTATCGTTTTATTTTATCCTATTGGAGTTAATCTTGAATGTATCAAGAGTGTAGATGAAGGAGAGCATTTCTGGTGGCGGATGGGTGATTATCGAGGGAGGCAAAGGTGTGCGCATGTCTAACGATTGCGAGGCTGTGGTTGTGGAGGGATTTCGGCGAGGGGCTACGGTTGTGAGGATGTGCTGGGGTTGAGGGCTTAGGGTGAGGCCTAAGGCGGGTTTGTGGAAGGTTTTAGCTGCGGCGAGCTCTAGGTGAATGAGGGTGAGGTACAGGTGCAACCGAATGATGTGGGTTAGTGGTGGAGATCTGATGAGGGAGATCAGAGTTTTCATTAGGGTTGGTGAGCGCCAACAGGTAGGTAGAGGAGGAAGAGGGTGAGATTAAGGTTAGGGTTTTAGATGAGGGAATGTGGAACATCGGATTTTTTAAGGGTTGATGGGCAGCGGCAGTTAGGGAGATGGGGGAGATTGGAGTTTTTTTTAGGGTTGATAGGCAACAACAGTTTGGTGGAGGAAGGGGATGAGATCAATGTTATAGAAGGCGTTAGGCGGACTAGGGCTTTTGAGCTAACGCCTAGACGCCTGGGCAGACGTCTAGGCGGCGTCTAGGCGTTTGAGTATTTTTTAAATTATTTAATTACCATAATTGATAAAAATATGTATTAAATTCATATAAATTTATAAAAAGATAGCAATCTTAGATCCACAATAAACTATGCATAGTTAGATACTAAATAGCCAAAATAATAACTAATACGGTTATAAAAAAATGTTAGTAAGCTTAGACGTTGGACCCGATGCCTAAATCCTAGGAGGTTTTATTTTTTATTTTTTAATTACAAGAACCGATAGTAAATATCAATTTTATAGAAAGCTTAAGTGTTGGACTAGTGTCTAGGCGGATTTCTTCTTCATTTAAGTGGCGATTGAGGAGGTTTTGTTGAAGGTTGGAGGAGGTAGAGGAGGTGTTCATATTTGGAGGTTAACGGAGTTTGGAGGAGGTTAGAGGACGTGAATGTTACAACACAGAAAATAATGATCCATGCCTAAAAGGTACAGTCCACATAAGCAGACAATGCTCCTCTAAACACTCTCAAAATCTAGGTGGGCAGCCTAGATACCGCCTAGGCGCTAGGCGCTAGTTAGGTGGCCTACGTACTGCCTAGGTCTAAGCGTACACCTAGACGGACTAGGCGAAGGCTTTTTAAAACAGTGGATGAGATTAAAGTTAGAATTTTAGATGGAGGGCCAGGATTAGTTTAGAGGAGAGACGAATTATTTGAGTGGCTTTGCTACTATGTAGAATTTGTTTGGTGGGTTAAAAGGGTGGAGGTCTGATGAGGGAGATCAAAGCTTTGTTTAGGGTTGATGAGCGGCATCAATTAGGTGGAGGCGGAAGTGGATGAGAATAAGGTTAGAGTTTTAGATGTGGGGGATGGAGGTTTTTTAGGATTGATGGGCAGCAGTAGTCAGGGAGATTGGTCTTGGTTTAGACCAAATCGACATTTGTATGTCTTCTACAAAAACTGTCGGTTGATTTTTCATTAAATCTTGAACGTATTCTGTCAAATTTATAAAAGTTAAATAATATCTTTAGTGTTTCTTGATGTCTTCTTAAATTATATCTTAGTTATTTTTATCCTATTCTCTGCGGCTTAACATAGTACCTAACCTGCAATTTATGCAACCATGGTTCTGGGTTAGGCCTCAACATATGACCACAAGCTTATACTACTGCTCTATGGAGATAGAAAACAACATTGGTTTGTTTCTTATACCATGCGTATACCATGCGTGATAACTAAAGAAATATTTTTAAAGAAGAAAGCACTCTTGAATTACCAATGATATTGAATAACTGTTATAAAGCGATAGAATATGATGAAAGAAAATTAAGCTGACATAAGAAAAAATGCTTACGAAGAAGGTAGAATGACTTTTATTTATGATTAACACTAGGGCTCTGATACCAGATACAGATACATTAATTTGATTTTACAAATACTTGAAGAAACTCAAAAGCACTCATTTTTCTTAATTACAAGATAAGCTAGTTTTCTTTGATATCCTGTTTTATCTTCTTCTCTATTTATAGATGAGGAGAGGTAAGATTCTCATGGCTGTGGTCAGCAAATGACATCTTTTTCTAGATGTGACTTAAAATTGGTTGACGTGTTCTTTATTTTTCTGGTTGTGGTAGGTAGATGGAATCCGTCTTTAGGTGATTTGATTAAAGGCAGAATTGAGGAGTCTCTTCTTTTGCATAGTAAAGATTTTTTAATTATTATTTTAAAAGGTGACTTTGTAGGATCCACCACACATACTATTCCTCCTTAAATTCCGACGTCGCTGTATCAACTGCTTCTTCATTAACTTTTCTAATTCTTATGTTATGTAGATCTTCATTTTATGTAAACTAGTGTCTCTGAGCAAGTCCTAATTTTTCCAAGAGCAAGAGTTTGAAGAAAATCTTCGGTTTTATCCTTTCCTTTCTGTGAAGGCTTTGAATTAAAAACTCAGTCAAATAACATAATCGTTTTATTAGCATGAACGGTATGCGTTCTTGAAACTATTTCAGTGGTTTCAAAGAAGAACTTAAGTGTTGTTTGAAGTCTTTTATTTTCTTCAATAAAATCTTCTTTTTTGATCTTGATAAATTCATGTTCTGGGTTATATTAAAAGAATTACAAAGCCTTTTGTGATTATTTAATTATGGTAGAAAATTTATGCTAAATTTATTTGTTAGAGTAAAAAATCTCCGCAAAAAGCTTGTCAAAGAATAAAAGAAATAAAAAATGAATATTGATGAACAACCAAGACGATGGAATACTAGTAAAATCAGTATATACTTGTCCCAAAAAGGAAAATGATTAAATAAGAAATATTAAAGAAATAGTCAAAGATCAAAAGATTCTTTGTTTTCCCACTGAAAATGAGAGTTTCTTGCTACAAACAAATGCTTCAGATAATTTTTAGGCTGGATTGTTAGTTGCAAAACAAACTGAAATAATTGCATATTTTTTTGGAGAATTTAATAAAACCCAAACAAGATATGCTACATGTGATAAATAATTATTGGTGATCAAGCTTGCTATAAAAAGTTTAAAAGAGATTTCATCATAGAAACCGGTAATAAATCAATAGCTCAATTCTTAAAAAGAAAAACAATAAATAATATTGAAGAAAATCTTTGAAGAATTCACATAGCATTATATTTAGAAATATGTAATTATGAAGTTTAATATATTCCTAGGTATACTAACTTTGCTACTGATTTAATTACCAGTCCATTAATAAAGAAAAGGTAAGAAAGACCTCAGTGAAACATTTCAAGAACTTCAGGATATGGAGAGGCAAGAGAATTGGCAATTAGGAGGGTCTAAGAAATCAAAAACCCTCTTTGAAAGAAAAACTGAAGCCTCCGCTGAGACAACTATCTCCACAGAGTTTAACAACTCTGCAAACTACACTACTTCAAAGAACTAAAAAGAAAACCTCCCACAGAAGCAAGAAAAACTTTTGCAAAAACAGTTACAAGAGAATGTCATAATACTAACCTTAAAAAAAAGGATCCAGAGACATTCACTAGATTCAGTGGATGCTTTTAAGCCATCCAAGTAGGGGAAACAAGATCTATGAACTCACTTCAGAGTGTATACCTCACCCAAGGGCAAACTATAGATATAAAGGATACCAAAAAGCTAGAAAACTAGTTCAAAGACTAGTACAATTCTTTTACACATCAAGGTCAGAAAGCTGAGGTAAGAGAATAAAAAAATTTGAAGGAGCTACCATTGAGTAGAAATAGCTTAAAGTAATTCTTTTCGATGGAGGAACATCAGATTTAGTGAATCTAAGGATCCAAGATTTCCTAGATTTGCTACAATTTTTCAAAATTGAGAATGAAAAGGTTAAATCTCTAGAGGCTGAAAAAACAGTACAAGAAATATTGCTATGTATAACAAAATCAAATCAATGAAGAAGCTCTAATATGCTTTTTCAAAAAGATAGCAGATTGAAATTTAAAAGTTTCTTTGCAAAAGAACTTCTTTTAGGTAAAATCAGACGGCTTAGACTAATTGCTTATTTTCGAGAGATCCTAAATATCAAAACAAATACAGGTCGGGATTGTTCATGAAATGTTCATAAACATTTGTCCAAAGGATTTCGACACTTATATTTAACTTTGCAAGACCAATGCTATGGAATATGGAACTAGATTCCAAACCATCTTTACGTTCAAAATATGAAGCATTTGGGAGGAAAGACAATATATTCATCTTTACTGGTCATTGAACCATGTAACATCATTGAAGACCCAGTACATGAATTTACCAAGTTCAAAAAGAAGATTTTATTAAAGAAGATGAAAGACTTCAAACAATACTCAAGTTCTTTTCTGAAGCCACTGAAAAAGCTTTAATAGCTTATACCGTTCATTAAAATAAAATGATTATGTTACTTGATTGGGTTTCGAATTCAAAGCATCCACAGAAAGGAAATGATAAAACTAGAGATTTTCTTCAAACTATTGTTCCGGGAAAAGTTAGAGACTTTTGCTTAGGAACATTGTTATATGGAAAATTAAGAAGAAGATCTACATAAAACAAGAATCAGATGACTTAACGAAGAAGCAGTTGATACAACGATGTTAAGGTTAGGAAAGGAATAGTAAGTGTGGTGGGTCACCACCTATTAAAACAATAATTGAAAGGAATCTTTACTATGCAAAAAAAAAGAGAGACATCAACTCCGTCTTTAGTTATATCACCTAAAGATAGATTTCATCTGCCTGCCACTACCGAAAAAAGGAACATGCCAATCAAATTTAAGTCATATTTAGAAAAAGGAGATGCCATCTGTTGACCACAGTCATGATAATCTTACCTCTCCTCATCAAGGTTTTAAATGTCGGATGTCGGGTTTATGTCGGACGACTGAAATCCATGTCGGATAGCGAAAATCAGGGATATATTGGGGGATATGGACTAAATATCGGATTGCCATATCGGATGGCGCGCGTATGTATAATATCATGTCCTAAATGTAATCTAAGTATTCCTAAATTTAATATAAGCATACTTTATAAATTCTAGAGGTGACGCTGAAGATGGGTAGAATTTGACATCGCAGGGAGGCAGTGCCGGATCTCTTCTTCTTCGTCTGCTCGGGTTCCTTCGGATGAGTCACCGACCACCCTCTTCTCTTTATCCCGACGACGGGATACACTGCCGTCCTCGAGTTCGGTTAGGGTTCGGATATTGAGGCACAATGAGAGATGGACGACGGGGAGCCGAGATGGAGGTAGGGGAAGGACGTCGTCGTTTACGAAAAGAGTGATGGATTCCAAAGTTCGCTGCAACCTTAATTTTTCTCTTTTTTTTCTATCGGGTTCATAAGAAACCCTTAAACATGAGAAGGGTCAAATGAGTTTGGATTTTTATCACTAAACCCAAACCCGTTAACAAAAAATAGATCTAAAAAAAATGGCCATATCGGTCTTTTTTTTTAAGATGAAAAATCGGTCGATATGCACGATATGACCCTGATATTTTCGATTTGGCCCTGAAAACCAACATACGAGTTGAAAACGTCCATGTCGTGTCACTCAAGCCCTCAAACCGACAGGTTAGCCGACATGTCCGACATGTCGGCCGACATTTAACATGTCGGCCGACATTTAAAACCTTGCTCCTCATCTATAAATAGAGAAGAAGATAAATAAGGGCATCAGATAAAACTATCTTGCCTTGTACTTAAGAAAATTAAGTGTTTATTGAGTTTCTTTAAGTTTTTGTAAAATCAAATCAGTGTATCTGTATCTGATATCAGAGTCTTGGTGTTAATCATAAATAAAACAATCGTTTACTTTCTTTGTAAGTATTTTCCCTTATATCAGCTTAATTTTCTTTAATCATATTCTATCGCTTTATAATAGCTATTTAATATCATTAATGATTCAAGAGTACTTTCTTTTTTAAAAGTTTTCTTTAGTTATCACGCATGGTGTAGGAAACGAATCAATGCTGTGCTCCATCTCTGTGAAGCTATAGCATGGAGAGATCGGAATTTTCTTTTGGGTTAATAGAAGCGATCATTAAGTGGAGGAGGAAGGGGATGCGATTAAGGTTAGGATTTTAGATGAAGGGTTAGAATTCGTTTAGAGGAGAGGGAATTATTTGAGTGCTTTTGATACCATGTAGAATTAGCGGAGCGCAGGGGGGGCAAGGTTTTAAATGTCGGATGTCGGATTTATGTCGGACAATTAAAATTTATGTTGGATAGTAAAAATCGGGAATATGTCGGGGGACATAAAAAGTATTGGATTGTTATATCGGATGGTGTGCATATATGTAATACGAATATGATAAATAAAATTTAAACATAATAAATTCTTTTGTCTAAACATATAAAAAAGCAGTGTTTTCAAATGCGCGCGCCTCATTGCGCCTCATGCGCCTTACGATGCGGGGCGGTGACGATGCGCCCCACATCTGATGCAGCAGCGCCTTTTGCGCCTCGCGTACATTCGTACTTTGTGTAGGATGCATGTAGTGCATTTCCTCATATAGTTTTCTTTGTTAACATTTCAATCGAGTCTTTATACTTGAAATTCCATATCCCAAAAAACAAAATAAATCCATTGGGCTTTTTTAATAACCTTCAATTGAGGACCATTACTAATCCTTAGTTTGGATATAAGTCTTGATTTAACATTTGATTTGAAAATTTATGAAATTTGCTACTATGTTGGGTATTAGCATTAGAAATTAAGGTAATATATTGTGATTTTATAGCAAGATATTATTTATCATGATATTTTTTATGTAAATTCTAAAAATATGTTCTTTCGTGCTTGATTACATATATTGAAATATTATGTGTGTGGTGTGCGCCTCGCATCACTCGGGCGCGCGCATCGCGTTGCGCCTTGCGCATGTGCGCGTAAAGATGCTTTGCGCCTCGCATTGCGCCTCGCGCATTGAAAACACTGTAAAAAAGTAAATAACTTATGATGCTTAGAGTTGATGTTGAAGGAAAGAGATGAGAAAAGAAGAGTCAGATGTTGGCAGTTAAGGAGAGAGAATATCACCCGATATTGATGTGGAAGGAACAACTCGAATAAGAGATCGATGAGATGTCGAAAGAGAGAGAGAAGAGGGGCAACAAAAGTGACTTTGGTCTTTTTCCCCCTAACTGATCGGGTTTTGTTTTTGGAAGCAATATTAAGACAACAAAGAATTTAAACCCAAACTTGATTAGATAAACATAATCAAAAAAATAAAAAAATCAGTTAAATTTTTAAACTAAAAAAATCGGTGGACATAGCCGATATGTCCCTTGATATATCCACCCAGCATATCTGACATGTTCCCCTGATATATCCGACATAAACCATGAAAATACAATACACATTGAAAAACTCCATATCGTGTCAGTTGGCCTCTAAATCCGAATTAACATTAAAATACTAGGGGGGGGGGCAAGAGATGAGGTGGTTTAGGGACGGAGGTCTGAGGAGGGAGATTGTAGTTTTCTTTAGGGTTGGTGGGTGGCGGCAGTTAGGTGGAGGAGGAAGAGGATGAGATTAAGGTGGGTTCTAGATGAGGGAGATGGGGGCATCAGATTTTTTTCAGGGTTGATGGGCGGCGATAGTTAGGGAGAGGGGGGAGATTATGGTTTTTTTAAGGGTTGATGGGCAATGGCGGTTAGGCTAAGGAAGGGTATGGGATTAAGGTTAGGGTTTTAGATGGAGGGCTAGGGTTAGCTAGTGGAGAGGGGAATTATTTGAGTGGCTCTGATACAATGTACGAATTTAGCTATGGATGGTTTTTTTTGGGTGGGTAGGGTGGGTTGGGGTGGGCGGCCGGAGGTACCTCTATGTCTCCCATTTATTTATGGTAATACGAGATTACAATATTTAACCCAGCAATGTGGAGCCGAGGGGAGGAGGGACTATGTCTCCCCTAAATTTATACTAATAGGAGATTACAATAATTAACCCACAAGCAATGTGGGATTAAATATAAGCCAAATAACTTGTCTCTCATAACAAGGAGCAAGCGTCAAATTTTGTAAAAGGACGTATCTGCTCTTCTACCATCTGCATTTAAATGACAAGTACTCCTCTCTTCCTCTAATTATTCACTTCTCTTTTCTGTAAAAGAAAGTCATTTTATTCTATCGGTAGGTTTGATCCTGAGGGATTAAAAAACTATATATCTTTAGTGGTCTCCTTCAGATATGGAACGTGTTCACCTTTAATTTGAAACCCAAAGTCAGGGCTGTTGTAAGCAATGAGACTACCAAGGTTGACAGCATCAGTTTGCTATTTTAATCACAAACAAAATTTTATCTCAAAGATCTCACATTGCATTTTAGAAAATGTTTAATTAGATGAATTAACCTTATATTTTTTTCGTAATGCAGTTTAACAGAGGCACTAGCGCCATGCAACATTATGTAGCGTCCCGGCCGATGTTTATTGATATAGAAGTTATGAATACAGACAGCAAGTTGGTGCTTGGTGATGAAGGTTTGCAAGCTGGCATAAGCAATATTGCACGTGGTCTTTCTACACTGTACAAAGAGATCACAGGTTCCAATTTCTGAAAATACTATCTATTGTTTTTCAAAAACGTTCGAAAGGACGTGTGGTAATAAAAACTTTTGGGCTTGGCAGACACCGTGAGAAAGGAGGTTGCAATCATAATGGCTGTTTTCCCAACTCCAAATGATGTCATGTCAATACTTGTGCAGGTCTGTTGGAAGAAATTTTTTCGTGTGTATATTAACTCTTCACATTTCTGAATCTTTCAAATATCTAACATATTGAATTATATGTATTCAACTGTATGCAGAGAGTCTTAGAACAGAGGGTGACATCAATTCTTGACAAGCTATTGGTAAAACCTTCCCTTTTGAACTTACCTCCTGTTGAACGAGGTGGTCTACTACTAGTGAGTTGTTTTAATGACTTTTTGTCACTATATCTTATGTAACATATAAAGTCTTTGATGAATGTTCAATTTCTGATGTTGCCCGGTTGGGTTGCAGTATCTAAGAGTACTTGCAGTGGCGTATGAGAAGACACAGGATCTTGCCAAAGAGTTACGAACTGTTGGCTGTGGTGATTTAGATGTTGAAGGTAGTCTTAGTCACATTGCTTAGTGCTGTTACCTACATCATAAAATTATGTCAGTTTATTCTTTTATGAGGATTGCTTTGTACTACTTTTGGATATGATGTTGGTATCTGAGGGGTTGAAGAAAAGAATAGGCCCCTCTATTTACCTTTTGCTTGGGGAGTTTGAAGTAGGTCCCATTAATGTCAGCCTTTCAGCAATAATTTCTATTTTACTAGCTGTTTGGCACTTCAGCGGTCTGCCCAAATTTTATAGGGCCCTGAAGTTTTGGTATACAACAGAAGTCTGATGTGGTTGCCTGGAAACCAGTTGTACTGCATTGTCAACATATCCTGTTTTCTCTCTAGTCTACCTTTCTATCCAGCTTTGAGCTTGTAGTGAGAGATGATAGCAATTCCTTTTTTTAGCAAAATGTAAAAAAACTCCCAAATTTTGTATCGTTGAGACTTAGTCCGCATCTATACTAATGCTTTCTTCAATATCTCTGTCTGTCTGTATTTCGTGGTCCATACAAGGAATAGAAAGCCTAGCTCTTATACCCCTCAGAATCTCAGGGGAATGCTTTGTAGAAGCTAAATTTCACAGATCACTAACATCAAACTCAACTCTCCAGTTGGAGTCAATTATCCAAAAAGTTATACTGTTGGCTTTGACATCTTTTGGCCGCTGCCACAACTCTGGTGGAGTCTGTTTTGGCCTCCTCCACAGCTCTGGTAGAGTTCTTTTTGGACCTCCTCCGTCAAAAGCTCGAGTTTTGCCATCTGACAACCTCCTTGGTGACCAATTTTTTTTGTTACATCGTCCCCCTTCATTTGTCATCCAGTTATACAATGTCCTTTGCCCCTTTATTTGTTCTCCTGTGGCACCTGGATAAAGACAGACTACCTGAGTTTTTTCTCATTGCTATGACAACTGAGTTTTTATCCTGCAGCGACCTGCAAGAAAAGGTTTGAAGGGTTCCAACTTAAACTGTCAACTGCCAATACCACCAGTTGAGAACTTCTGAAATATTGGAAGCAAATTCCTTTCCTATCTAGGAATTTTTCTCTATCTGGACGTAAAAAGGAAATCTAGAAAGCTACCAAATGGGACTTCCGTGGAAGCTTTCTTCAGATTGGCAAGAGAAGAAGCTAAAGCCTCCTAGAAAAACATGAGGGAATTGAAGAGGGATCAACTAGGTCTCACTACCACTATATACTTTTTAGGAAGGAAGGAAAAACAAAATGTCATGATGTTTGACTGGTCCAGTGGTTCCAATGGAACAAAAGACACAAGGTGAAAGGAGCAAAACAGCAGTTTTCTAACTTACAAGCAAATTTCAGAGAGGAAGAACAGGCAAGATGTTCTTTTAGAGATACCAATTAATACCTCAAAAAGCTGGGTTCCATCTGATGTATTGATAAGGAAAAGGTGACATTTATTTATTTTTTATAAAATGCTTGTATAGTTAACTTTTTTGTGACATCAAGGTGTAGCCTGATGTATTTAAGAAACTGGGAACTTTGATATTCGGGTGGATCCAGGAAACTTTTTGTATTTGGTCAGAGATAAGGATTCTTCTAATGTGATGTGCGGAGTGAAAGTTTAAGTGGTGCCATGCATTGTTTTAAATTTTGAATATCGGATAAATATAGGACGGCCAAAATCCATATTGGATTGCAAAAATCGAGGATATATCGGGTATATATCGTAAATATCAGGGTGTCATATCGGATGATGATTATACATAATATAACATTCTAGTAACATATTTAATGATTTCGAAACATAAGAAATTGCATCATGATATATGTTGCAAGTAGGGTATTGGCAGCTTTGGAATGTAAGAATTTTTCCATTTTTTGCGTTACCCAGAAACAACAACGAAAAAAACATTTGATATCTGTCTTGACTGTTAATATTAGAAACTTGCTATGATTAGGGGCTATACTAAGTGTTCTATATAATGAATTTCTTGGTCCTTAGTTAAAATATCCATAATTTTCACATTTTCTGTCCTGGACAGATGGTATTATGATTTAGAGCATCTTAGCAAGGTTTCTTTAGCTTACAGAGTCTGCTCTTGTGTTCATGTCTGATAGATTAGAAATTTAAGCTAGGGCTGAAAGGACCAACTTTATGCAGATCCAGTTTAAAGCATATAGATCTGAAGAGGTTACTTCTTTTTTATTAATGACAATAAGGCTTCAAAACATTTTCCGATTGCGGTAGTCTCTTTTAGGCTCATGTTTTAACCTGCAAAATTTTGCAGTTCATGTTGTTTATTGTAATACTTTAGTCTCATGATGTTCCTATTTTTCTCTGGTTCAGGCCTCACGGAGTCCTTGTTTCTTGCCCACAAAGATGACTATTCTGAGCACGAGCAGGCATCCCTCATGCAGCTTTACCAAGCGAAGGTTTTTGCACTAATTACTCAATCTTATTTGCTGTTTCTTGTGAAGTTAGATGTTTAGCCTTTTCTATTATCAGACAGCTTTTACGGATGTGTAAACTTTGTTCTTAGCGTGATAGTGGTTTGTCTAGATGGAAGAGTTGCGCGCTGAAATTCAACAACAAACTGAAGCAACAGGAAATGTCTCGCGTTCAAAAACAGCTATAAACGCATCTGCCAACCAGCAGATATCTGTTACTATAGTTACAGAATTCGTGCGCTGGAATGAGGAGGCAATATCTAGATGCATTTTGCTTTCTACCCTGGTCAGTATTTGTGATACACTAGTTCATGCTCTATGATTTGAAGTAGTAGTAGGAAATTTATGAAGAGGAAAATATCAGTTTTGGATCTAAAAGTTTTCCTTTATTCCGTGCTTAACTGTTTCTTGTTATACTTTGTTTTATGACATCTTTTCAAGTCAGATGCTCGTATACTCCATGAAATGGGAGGAACAAGAACATGAAAAGATACACACAACATGAATATCAACTGTATTGAACATCAGTTTTATCCATACTGAATTCTCTGTTCAGAGTTTCAGATATTGGTTGGTATATATAAGTGAAAATAGTGGACTGTAAGATAGAGTGGACTAAGAGAAGAAAAGAGGAAATTTATGGAGGAAAGGTAACTGACCTCTGACGTCTTTGACCTCCTTTATTTATATTATCCCACTACTACGTGAGGAGAATACTATATACCTCTCAACACCCCCTTAAGTTGGATAATAGAGGTCAATCGTGTTCAATTTGTTACGAAGGTTAGTAAATGGTCCTTTTCCCCAGGCTCTTCGGAACATATATCCAAATTCAAATTAGAAATGATCCACTAGGTTGCATGCAATGACATTGCTCACATCATAAGAAATCCCATTTCTTATTGAAGTGATTTTACCTACAACCTAAGTTGCATGGAAACGGGTACGGGTGTGGTGTGGGTACGGGTACAGTGCAGGTACGGTTACAGGACAAGGCAATTGTTTTTCACTTCATGTGTCATTAGAATTAAAATTTCTATCACAATTTTTAAGTCTCTTTTATTATGTTGATTACAAAAAATTGGAAACTATCTCATTTTTTAACCAGACACCCAAGCCACCCTTTAAATTAATAATTTTGAACTTGTGTATGGGGGTGAAACAAATCCAACTCATATCTAACTAGTTTCAATAAATGGGTGTGAAGTGTAGACTATACGTCCAAGAAGTGTTTGCCAACTATTTTGAATTAAAACATATATCATATCATTGAGTACGTGTCATAATAAATGTATGCATATAGTCATGGAGTGTCCATGAAGTTCGGATATGGAAATGTGTTGGGTACGGGTAGGGCCTCGCAACATTTCACAGGAAGAGAGCTCTTATCAGAAATAGTGCTAGGTGGTTGTTATAAAAGAAGTATTAAGAGGCTGTCTAGCTTAAGGAAATATCCGAAGGATCGAACAACCATTGAGAACATCCCCCCCTCCAACCCCACCATTTGTAACATAAAAAAAAAGAAAAAAAAGGAAAAGGAAAAAAAAACATGAGACTTCACATGACATAGAACTGCCAAGCAATTCTTGCTCAGGATGGAGAACTGTGGATAAATAGGAAGGAAAAACTAAAAGGTCTATCCAAATAAATTGGTTGATTGCCTTGAATGGATGCACAGGCTGAGGCTGGAAAATAGAAGAATTTGAACTGTGAGGAAATGGTTGATAGTTTTGGGTTGCAAATAAACTTGATCAGATGACTGTCTAATGCAATGTTGTAAAGAGTGGTGAAAAGCGCCCTGAAAAGCATAAGCACTCCAAAGCTGCTGCGCCCAGGGCCAAAGTGGTCAGGACGTTTTTCATTCGAAAAATTGCACCTTAAAGCGGTCGTGGGCAAAAAATTCCCATTGATAATTTGTTGACAATTTGATGTAAATAATCCACAACATGTTAGTTTATCACATTACAATGTTTATAGTATTTAGTTAGTATTGCATGATTGTATCTAAGTATTGTTAAGCATCAGTTTCATACTTACGATCTCTATAAACGAACACATTTGCATCTATAGAATTGTTTTCTTCCATTGTTTGTTGGTTCTCTAATTTTCAGATTCTTTTCTTATTTTTCTGAAATTTTGTCCCTTTTTAAAATTTTAAAAGATTGACTTGTTGCTTGAGCCCCAAATGGCACCCTGCTACTTAGTTCTGCGTTTCTGCAAGTTTGGTCTAACGTAAGATATAGTTGAGAAGTACGGAAAGTTGCCTCTAAATTTTGTAGCCTTAATTTTTCACTTATATATATTTCCAATAGAAAAGGAAGAGCGCTTGCTGTCATCTTCACTCCTCTCAGGTCAAGATGGATGGGGTCCAAATTGCTATTATGTTCCTCAAATCACATAGCTTGTTTCAAGTTAGTCCCTGTGTTAAGTTGATGTTTCAGTTGAGAAGAATATACCATTAAATTTAACTGTTTCACATGATCGTCCTGTTATACCCTTAACATCAAGATCCATGCCCATTTCAAAACCTAAAGTCAAAACCAAATCCATGACAATCTTCTCTTCTCCGACCACTTTCTCCACCGGGACCTAGTACAATATGCAAGAGACAGGAGGCAACAATGTGGATTGTGTTGTCATTGTTATTGATGTGAGCAAAACCAACAATAACCAGCTCCACGTCCTCCACAGCGGATGATGAGAAGGCCAGCGAATGGGTCAGGAAACAATTAAGGAGGAAGCTTTCTTTGGTGGTGCGCTGACCAACAAGAGTGAGGCAAAATTTGCTCTTTTCTTGCTCAGTCCTCTCCAATCCTCCAATTTCTCCTCCCTATTCCCTACTGGACCCATAAGAAATGAGCCTGTCCGTTACCAACAAGATGGCTATTACTATCAATTCCTCTTCCTCTGGTGGTACATTGCCATCAAGATCCACAACATGCACCATCAATATCTCAAGATCAAGAACAAGCTCATTTAAATTTTAAATCTCAACCCCAACTAAGAACTAGATCGATTTAGATGAGGGTATGTTTAAGCAAGTGGAGGAGAGGCTGAGGAGGGAGCACGAGGAGATAAGAGTCGGTGATTTGGGGGTAAATGTGGTAGTGATGATAGAGTTGGAAGTGATGGTGGTGGGTTGCAGGGATGAGATTTTAGAAGGATAATAAGAGAGGAAATAAAAAGAGTAGCAAGGTAATTTTTGTTTTGGGCTAATCACTAACCCAACTAAGGTTAAACAATTTGACTGAAAAATTAACTGGACTGATTTAACAACCTATATCATTTGAGGAACCGAATAACAATTTATGATTTGAGTGACTAATTGCAGAATATGAAAGATTTAAGGGACCAATATCGAAAAAACCGTAAAATATATCATACAGTAAGTTTTCCAGGACAATATTATCAAAACTCATACAGTACATACCGAGAAATTCTAGAAAATATATTTATGTGCCAGCTACATTCTATAATTGTTTTCTGAAGTCTAATTTAGGAGTTAAAATGTGATAGGCATAATTACTTATGCAAGAAAAAAAAATTGTTAGGCAACATTTTATGGAAAACCGACTGACTTCTCTAGTCTTGCTGATGATCATGAATATTTGATATAGTAAAGTAACGAATCTGGTGTCTCTAATTTATTACTTGTATATGTGTTACGTCAGAGTTTACAACGACAACAATAACAACAAAAAGCCTTTATCCCAAATTGTTGGGGTCGGCTACATGAATCATATTCTTCCATTTGTTAAGTCAGGATTTTAGCCATACAAAATTGTATTCTTAACTACATAAAGTTGCTATTTGACATAGACACATAAATTAGCCTTTCTATGAGATTCAGTTTGTAAAAAAGGCTGGATGGGATTTGAATGAGAGAAAGGAGTATGGAATCCTCTTTTTGATTCTGAGTCTTCCACTCCTGTCGTCACATTTCTTTTTGTTGCTTCAGAAGTAGCTGGTTTCACTTCAACTATACACATTTTTTAAAATTTCTTTTTTTATTTCGCAGACGATTGACATCTCAATATGGTTATAGGGGAAGTTTCACACTGTCAGCGTAAATACTCGTAGGGCTTTCACCATCACCTGTTATTGGATGGTGCTTAACATATCTTTAGAAGGCATCTAAATGAGAAAACTCAAGGTTTCACTTAGAATAAATTTAGGTTTTAGTTAATCTAATGAGATCATTTTTATTCGTGGATCATAAAAATTCTAGATAAAAGGCTAATGCTTGAGACTTGTCAACAAAATTCTGAAATATTCTGAAATATTCTGAAATTGGGAGGATTGTATTGATGTTCGACTGTACCAATCACCCTTGTCCTCAATCTGTAGCTTGTACCATTTCTATAACTGTGTTCATTACCTTCTCTACCTAGTTCAACATTATCTCATTGCACATCAACTTGAGGAACTCTCATGTACATCAAAATAATTTAATAATTGGAGAAAAATATTTGACCTTTTATTAAATTTTACTTTTCTGGTATGATCTGTTTTAGCAGTCAGGGATACAAGACTAGGAATAATGAGTTATTCTTTTAATGTCTTTTATGGTGTTTATCCGTTTAGTTAAGATTAACCGAAATAATCACGAGGCAAGAAAAGCGGGTTTTTTTTTTTTGTTGATGTCGATATAGTTTATGGATTATTTTACCGTTTCACTGTGTTTATAGGGTCACTTCAGAAAGACAGTTTCTTAAGTTTTTCCCGGAACAGGGTCCATTTATTTTGTATTTATATCTGAGTTTTCTTGATAGATTTATTGGTGGATTTAGAGACATGCTGTACCTTTAAAGTTTGAACTTTTATTGTTTAATTTCATTAGAATTGTCATTATGATTTTAATAGATATCTTCGAAAATAATATTATGCTATTTCTCTGTTCACATGCATAAATATAATATGTGCATAATTACTAAATTAGTCCTACTGAATGTTCCCAAATTTACCATGACCCTAGATGCCAATACGATTTAGCCTACCCCGTTTATGCAATATATCATTCGAAATTACTTTACCCTGTGGGCCTGTATCGCTACTCTTACCACAAACCAAGGTATAAAAGTAATACAATAAACTGGTTTCTATATAAGTTAATATATTTTTTCCCAATAACATTGTGCTTCTGTTGGTAATTTTATATACGTTAATATATTTTTCCCAATAAAAAGACTATCTTTGCTATTGAAATGTTTTCTATAGACATGTAACTGCTTTCGTTGTTGCAACATGCTTAGACTAAAAAAGTTCTTTTGTATTCTTACTTTTCTTTGAAAAATTGTTGATATTGTGTTGTGGCAGGATGTTTTTTCAGTCATGTTATGTAGTCTTATTCTGTTGCAGCAATGTGCTGATGCTGCTCTGAGATTTGCTCAATATTCTTTTAGTATCTTTTTCTTTCTTTCTTTCTTTTAAAATAACTTACCTCCATGGTGTTATCACAAAATAGCTAACCTTTTTTCTGCTTTCAGCCTGCAACTCTTGCAGCGAATGTGAAATCAGTATTCACTTGCTTACTTGATCAAGTAAGTTTGATTTGACATCATTCACATTAATCTGTCACTGTAATCCTTCTAAGTGCACTGAAACATTTATAGGTGAGCCAATATTTAACTGAAGGACTTGAGCGGGCCAGAGAAAGTTTGAATGAAGCTGCAGCTTTGAGAGACAGATTCATGATAGGGACAAGTGTCAGTAGGAGGGTTGCAGCTGCAGCAGCTTCTGCTGTATGTTAATTCTATTTTTATCATTGCGGATGTTAATGTATTATATACCTAGATAAAAAATTATCCAGTTTTAGTCCGAGAGAAGAAAACCCCATATTTGATTCTCTATATGGGCAAATCATTGATCTGCAGGCAGAGGCTGCTGCTGCTGCTGGTGAAAGTAGTTTTAGATCTTTCATGATTGCTGTTCAACGGTCTGCAAGTAGTGTGGCAATACTTCAACAAGTAATCATTTTTTAAGGTGCTAATTACTTGTGCATTTTAGTTTTAGATTAGTACTAATGTAGTACTTTTGCAGTATTTTTCAAATACTATTGCTCGGCTCTTGCTTCCTGTGGAAGGTGCTCATGCTGCTTCATGTGAAGATATGGGAGCAGCTGTGTCTAGGGTTGAGGCTGCTGCACACAAGGGTCTCCTCCAGTGTATTGATACTGTGATGGCTGAGGTATGGATCTGTACTTTCTTTCCCATCCTTAACGGAATTTCTTCATTAAAATGATTTAAAACACAGCTACTGTCTATTAGTCATGCAAGCATGAGAACAATCCTGTCAGTAAGCAAAGGCATCAATCATTAATGTATAGCAAAACAAAAAACCATTCTAGCATGGAAATGTGATTACCATGGAAAGATTTCTCTTCACCGTACCGTACTGCCACGAAGGATCTGAATTGAGCAGCTTGTTTTCTATATACGCTTCATTGAAAATATTTTCATTTGATGTTCTGGCTCCAGTTTCATTTTGAAATACCTGAAAATTTTTATACCTTTCGCAGAAATTCATTTTCCAGGAGCATTGAGTTCAGTCGAGCATTGTCCAACTTGATTGGAATTTGAACTGTGAAACAAGATATAATAGAAATCCACAGTTGAATCAGTTACACTATCTGTGGTATAAAAAAATATTTCCCCCCCTATTGTGGATATTCGTGCTTGTTTAGGAACTTATGCATCCGTGTCCGGCATTGACAAATGGACCAGACTAGACTAAGCCTGATCTGCTTATAGTTGAATGAACCTGATTATTTGTCAAATGAATCATCTTCTCCAACCGGAATCAACCTGACTATCTCCAGATTGACCCACAACCTGTATAAATAACTGTCATAGTGGTGGGTAAGTTGGGGGAAGCTGAATCTTTTCTTGGCAACAGTAAATACAACCAGATACGCGGGCAAGAAATCAGAGACATCGAAAAAAATGAATGCAGAGATAACAAACTATATACCGTACTTTGCAGTGACAATCAAACAATCAGCTGGTTAATCATAGAGAAACCTGGGAACTATAATCACTGAAGTCCACAAAAGGAAAAGGAAGAAAAGCTACACTATCGACGTCTCATCCATGATAGAATCCTATTTGGAGCATCATGTGATCACTGTGATGGAAGATGGAGGGGGTCAGTCACTCAAATTTTGTGGAGGCACTTGATAACTTGGTGTCATCCTTTTCAAGGGAATTTTTTCCTTACTGACTTTTAGAATTGGTTTTGAACTTTGAGGGAAGTGGTTGTAGGTAGATAAAGATGGATGGAAAGAGTTGCGGCTTTGACACCATCGGTGGAACGCTTGAAGGATGTGGTATTGAGGAGATGGGTAGAGAAGAAAATGAGGAACAACTCAAGTTAGGGTTTTGAACTTTTGATAACCTAAATGGTTTAGATATACGTATGTTTCTTGGTTACCATGTGTTCAACTGGCTAGCTGGTTTGAAGCTTTGCTGGTGGGTGTTATCTCATGTATCATGTCACGTATAGGGTCCAGATTCTTGACAGGTTTTTGAATATAAAAGTTGAGCTGATATTTTATGTCCCTTTAAGAAATTAAGCCGTCTGGTTAACTTGATTATGACCCTTACCGAATGAGGGTGGCTTTTTAACTTCGATCGGGGTTGGCACGTCAGGTTAAGATTGCCACGAGGTCCACCCTTTTCTATGATACACATACATGATACATTTATTTGCAGAAAAAAATAAAAAGAAAACATCACATGAGCTGCATGTTAAAGACGCCTTTATTTTCCAGTAAGAATTATTGGGTGCAATAACAGTGCATCAGCATGCCCTCTCAACTTTGGTTGCAGCGTGTTGGAAGAACCTGGAAAGTCTGTTAATATCTTTAATTTTTAACATAGGGACTTTGATAATTTTATCTGCATGTTACTTTGTCTTATGGTAAACCTTCATGCAGGTAGAGAGGCTGCTTTCAACAGAGCAAAAGGCTACAGATTATCGATCTCCTGATGATGGAATTGCCCCTGATCATCGGCCAACAAATGCCTGCATAAGGTACGTTCAGCTTATATTGCTATGTCAAATAAGTAAAAGTGATCTATTGTTTAAGAATTACTTTATTATTTTCAGAGTGGTAGCCTACCTTTCTCGTGTGCTAGAAGTTGCATTTACCGCTCTAGAGGGTCTCAATAAACAATCATTCTTGAGTGAACTGGTAAGTTTCTACTTGGATTTTTCAATGATTTGGAACAGTGTCAGAGCGTTAACTCTTTTGATCATCGAGCGCCAACCCTTAATCCTTGCTTGTAAGTTTATGGGTTTGTGCTTCTGTTATCTTCTGTCAGAGGCACTACCATCTATGAATACGTCTGTTTCTCACTTTCATTGAACGCCAACCCTTAATCCTTGCTTGTAAGTTTATGGGTTTGTGCTTCTGTTATCTTCTGCTAGAGGCAGAGGCACTACCATCTATGAATATGTCTGTTTCTCACTTTCATATATTCTTCCTGAGAAACCTCTTTTAAGTGCTTGCTTTGATTATTTGATTCGCGTAAGCATTCTTTTAGACACATCCTTTAAATGTTGTAAAGCATGTCTTCATTAAGATTTGATCTGGGAGTGCATAATTCATAAAAAAAATTATGCTGTCATTCAATGGATTGCGTGGAATTTTTCAGAAATAGATTACATATATAAGAAAAATGAGTATACTTGTCATATGGAGGGATTCCCTCATATGACAATGATGTGGCTCGATCTCAACCAAATAAATAAAGGACTAAAGGAGAGAAACCCTTATAGACACACTTGGTTAAGATTGAGTAAAACCATTGTATATGGGATATAGTAAAGCTCTTGTAAACTTTAGTGGATAGAAACTCTTATCCATCAACTTTTTTATCTATTGGCTTTGTTTGGAGATTTGTGCTACACATCAATTCTATGTTTGAGATGTGCTTCTCGATGCGTATCACGTGCTAGCACAAATCTCAGAGAAAAATCAATGGATAAAAAAATTGGTGGATTGGACAAGAGCTCCAATCAACTTAAGCTCACACGAGCTCATCACACACCAAGGCAACATCTCACGGGCAGCCGTGGTTTGTACCCCCAAAGTAAATCCAATGAATTAAAAAGTGGGGGGATAGAGCCCCCTATCAATTTAAGTTAATTCTGGCTTTGCTCGCGCTATATACATAACTCAAAGTGGATCAAAGTAGTAGATCATTAGACTGTGTTGACCAATTGAACATTGTGCTTGTATATAACTATAACGTATATAAAAGTAATCATAATTCATGACATCGTTAAACTTCAAAATATTTCACAAAGCAAAGTTCCTTGTAGATGATTGTAAAGAGAGGTGAAAGGCAAAGATTGTAACCAAAAAAGTAAACGAAATTAGGAAACAGCTTGTTGAATTTGTAGCCAAAAAAAGAAGAAAAAGGAAGCATCATGTTGAATTTGCTGACATGCTCTTGAGTTAATTGTCTGTTCTGTAAATGAAGCCTCACCCTCAACAAGCCTAGAAGAGATGAGAGAGGGAAGGCTTGATACCGAGAGAGAAGAAAACTGATCTAGTTAGGATGCTTAGCAAATTTAGGTTTTAACCTAATGAGACGGTTCAAGTATCTAGGTTTCAATAATCTCAAATACACAGGCTGTCTCATTTTGGTGGTTCAAAATCCCTGACTGAATCAGTGCAGCACTACATCTGATCATGCGGATGCTTACATGACCACATAAATTGTGTTTTAGAACTTCAATTCCACTCTCAACATGCTTCTGTGTCTAGATTGATTAGTTTATTTGCTGCTATTTTTTAATTAGCATTTATGGGCTTTGGTGCTTATTTGCTGGATAACGGAAGATCATCATTAGCTTCTTAAGGATACTCTTTTTGTCTTGGCTTTTTTTTTGCTTTAAATTGATTATTCAATCTATTTAAGCTGTTTGTTGGGAAAAGATTGACTGGACTAGCGCATCAATATTTGCCTGTAACCTGTTTTTAATTTTTAATTATTTGATCATGACTTTAGGGAAATCGCTTGCATAAAGGCCTACTCAATCATTGGCAGAAGTTCACCTTTAGTCCAAGGTAACAATTCTTATATTCTTACATATATTTCACTGTAGCCTGTAAAGATTGTAGAACATGGAGTAACTTGTGGTTCATTTACAACCAATCATGTTATCTTTCTTCAATTTTAACTTGCAATGTAGTAGTAGTATAACCTTATCGTAATACTTATCTGGAAGATTACTTAAGGGAAAAGAAATTATTCTATGATTTTGTTGTATGCATATGCTTCTACAGTTAGTTTGCCTGCTCTCATTTACTTGGATGAATGAAAGAAAGAACGCAATATCTGTTGTGGTTTTGCATCTGATAACTTGAAGTTTTCTGTCTGCTTCTCTTTAGCAATGCTTTTCTTCTAATGTCTATTTGGTGAATATGCATATTTATGTGATATGGTAATCTTTTACCCCATAATACTCCATCTGTTACAGCATAACTCATGGTCTTTTATCTCCATTTGGCATGCTCACAAGTGTATTTTTCTCTCTTTCTGGAGTTATCGAGTCTATAGACAATAGCATGACTTTAAAACAACTATTTTAGAGCCCTCCATGAACTTAATGTATCTGAAGAAGGGGTAGCATTATTTCTCTCTTAAAACAGTGAGTGCTTTTTTCCCTCATGAGTTATGTCATGGGCAAGAATGTATTCGTCATTTGATCTATAATTTATTCGTTGTGACACAAGGACTGATGTTAGCCTACATAATGTATAGCTTGGAATCGTTCATTATTGCATGTTTCTGGTGAAGAACTTCAAATAGATTTTTAACTTTGATACTGTGGGGACCATACATATAAATGGCTTCAGCAGAAGGTTGCATTTCTCTTTTCATAGCTCGAAATCGTTCATTATTGCATGTTTCAGGTGAAGAACTTCAAATAGATTATAATTTTTCAAATAGATTATAATTTTGATACTGTGAGGACCATACTTATAAATGGTTTCAGCAGAAGGTTACATTTCTCTCTTCATTATTCAGTTATGATAAGAGTTGCATATGTTGAATGAAAAATATTACTTGACAACCAAACAATTTGAGACTACTACTGTTTCCTTTAGCCAAGCTATGTTTCTTCCTTTTCTTCTGATTGTGACACTTACTTTTCAGTTTGGTTACCTTTTTGTTGCTCTGTTTTAGTGGCTCAAATTGCCGTTTACTGAAGTAAAGGAAAAGTATTTGGCTACCTTAAAGGATGGATATTGCTAATATTGATTCACATGGTGGCTAAACTAATTCAAAATTTGTGTAACCATTAAATACTAGTGATCTCAAGCTCCGTTTTACTACCTTATTCTGTCAATTTAACTGCGAGACTTCATTATCTAATGCTATAATTATTTGCAGCGGTGGACTGAGGATAAAGCGAGACATTACTGAGTATGGGGACTTTGTTCGCAGCTTCAATGCTCCTTCCATTGACGAAAAATTTGAACTTCTTGGCATGTATGTTGTGAACGATATAATGTTTTACTGTGTTTATTTTTCCTGGATTAAATGAGATGACTATTTTTTCCCCCCATTCAGCGTGGCAAATGTCTTCATTGTTGCCCCTGACAGCCTTGCTTCATTATTCGAAGGAAATCCAAGCATCCGGAAGGACGCTTTAAGGTATGTGTGCTGCTTTTATTATTATTATTTTGTATTAATATGAAAAATTAATGTCATGATGTTCTGACAACTGGTTGAAATTTCCAGATTTATTCAACTTCGAGATGACTACAAATCTGCAAAGATTGCATCTAGGCTCAACAACATAGTGTCTGATTCCTAGTATGACGATTTGAAGGAGAATCAAGCATTGTGCAGTGCTGGAATCAGTGGAACACGTCAATTTGAGTTATTCAAATTAGACATGGAAAGATGTAGGATGTAGAGGTGGCAATATGTAATGATCTACTTATTTATCTTGTAATTTTATTCTAATTTTTTAGTGATGATAATTCTGTTACATTCATGTCCCATGTCGGATAGCTGAGTGTTTGTTGTAATATAAAAATGTGCAAGTGTCCTTTTGATATAAGACGAAAATATATGTTGCATTCAAAACTCGATGTGTATATTCAAAAGATTTGCTGTTTTTCTTGCTTGTAGACGGTGAAACGATTTTGGACGCTAGGTTAGTTATTATTTTTATAGCTGATCAGCACGTAAATACCCTGTACTTTCACTCATTTAGCACTTGTATACCTTTATGCAAATGTGAAAAAATTCTATGAAAATTTTCATATAACATTCACATGTCATGTTAATTTAGGGCTTTTTAACTATTAATATTTGATAAATTTATTATTAATCATGCTAAAAATTTAAGTTAAATGTATCACAATTCTATTTTAGAAATTGAATTAGGGATAAAATTTCAATCTTGACCTATTTGCAAATTTAATTGTAAAAATCGACCCCTTTTATAAATTCGACACAGTTTCAGTCACCTGGTTGAAACTAGGTCGAATTTAAAAAAAAAATTATAAACTTCACGGGACTTGTGAAATTTATAAGTTTTTTTTTTGTAAATTCGATCCAGTTTCACCTAGGTCAAATTTGAAAAATAAGTACAAAAGGGATCGATTTGTCCGATAAATGTTCTAAATAGGGTACTAAATAGGGTCGAAATTGAAATTTTGTACTTGAATTAGATAGATTTAGGGGGTGTTTGTTTCAAATCCCAAAATTTCAAGATATGGATTCCAACATAGAATTTGAAATCCATAAATTTTTGGGTGGGTTTTGGGATCTCTAAAATGTTGTTTGTTTTAACAAAATTTTAGGATATGAAATACCAAAACTTACAATGTTTTGTTTGTTTCAAACTTAAATTATAGCATTACAAATTTTAGAATTTGAAATCCCAAATTGTAGCAAACAAAATTTAGGATCACTAAAATAATGATTGGTGAATTTAAGAATTTTTGGTGAGCTTACCCCCAATAAAAAACAGCTCTTGTATTTACTCTTCAAGCAAGCCCACAACAAAAGATGAAACTGAAACTGAAACTAAAACTGAAACTGAAGCTTTCCCAAAGCATGCTCTCCTATACATGTTAGCTCAGTCAAGGTCACCAGCACAACCACGTCCAGCAAGCATACAAGGCATACAAACCCAGCAACAAAACCCAGCAACCCAACAACAAAACCCAGCAACCCAGCAACCCAGACCACCAGCGGCAAAAACACAGACCTCTAGCAACAAAATCACCAGCTACCAAGTTTAAAGCACAAGCCATCAAGAACAAGTCAACAAGCAAACTGTATATGAGAGTCAAAAATTTGTTTCAGGCCCCTTTAACAAAATAAATAAATAAACAGAACCTGTATATGAGACTGTGTACAAAAGTATGGTTGTGGCTCAAATTTAAACAAAACCTGTATATGAGACTGTGTACAAAAGTATGGTTTGTTTCAGGCCCCAAATCAGTTTCCCAGAATCAGAGTAGTTGAAACAAAATATACACTCAACGTTTGGATCCTCATAACTTGCTAGTATGGTTCAAGCTTTTCTGCATAAAGAAAAACAAAGCAATAAAGTACATAGAACAAATATTGTGCATGAATGAGATTACCAATAAATTTGAAGTAACCAAACCAGAAATATCTAGGGAAAAGACTTACCTGTGTACAAAATTAGTCTTGAGAAACCACAAATAAAGGAATTGTTCTCATGAACTGTCAATAAAACAATTTGATGGGAGAGTTCTCTCTCATTAGCTCAAAAACAAGCATTGAAAACATGAGCACAACAAATAGTGTCGAACACAACAAATGGATAGGGCTGTTTCAATACTCAGGCTAATTCTTAGAAAACTAATTAAACGATATAGTCAAGCACAACAAAGTCTGATTTAATGATGTAGGAGAATAAAGCCACCAGCAACCACAACCACAAGATTATGAATACCAAGGCTCATAGAATAATGATGTAGAGGAATAAAGAGGTAATGTAGCCAAATCAAAAGCAACAAACCCAGCAGCCCATACCAGCAGCATGAAATCTCATAATAGGACCAAGTTTGGGGCTCAGATATAGGTATTAAAATGGAATACATGGATTGACTCATCTAACAATGGTGTTGCAATGTAGGTTGCAATCAAATGAATGGATTGCCTCACCGACGTTGTGGATGCAATGTAGGTTGCAATCACATGAATGGATTGCCTTACCTAACATTGTAAATGCGATGTCGGTTGCATTCTCATCCTAGATTGCCCTACCTAAACATAGCAAAACATTGTAGATTGCATTCTCTTAACTAAGACCATCATCATTGCCCACTTAGAAGAATACAAAGTAGCCATTGAAAACAACCATTGAAACAAATACTCTTGTATTTGCTCTTCAAGCAAGCCCACAACAAAAGATGAAAACTGAAACTGAAACATAAGTTGACCCAAAGCGGAGTCTCATATACATGTTAGCTTAGTCAACGTCACCAGCACAACCACGTCCAGCAAGCATACAAGGCATTCTAGAATAATGATGTAGAAGAATAAGGAGGTAATGTAGCCAAATCAAAAGCAACAAACCCAGCAACCCAGACCACCAGCGGCAAAAAAACAGACCTCCAGCAACAAAATCACCAGCTACCAAGTTTAAAGCACAAGCCATCAAGAACAAGTCAACAAGCAAACTGTATATGAGAGTCAAAAAATTTGTTTCAGGCCCCTTTAACAAAAAAAAAGTAAACAAAACCTGTATATGAGACTGTGTACAAAAGTTGAAACTGAAACTGAAACTGAAACATAAGATGAAACTGAAACTGAAACTGAAACATAAGCCCTCCAGCAACAAAACCCAGCAACCCAGCAACCCAGCAACCCAGCAACCCAGGCCAAATCAAAAGCTTATGACTCTCATATACAGCAACAAAACCCAGCAACCCAGCAACTGAAACTGAAACTGAAACATAAGCCCTCCAGCAACAAAACCCAGCAACCCAGCAACCCAGGCCAAATGCGCCAAAAACTGAAACTGAAACATAAGCCCTCCAGCAACAAAACCCAGCAACCCAGCAACCCAGCAACCCAGCAACCCAGGCCAAATCAAAAGCTTATGACTCTCATATACAACAACAAAACCCAGCAACCCAGCAACTGAAACTGAAACTGAAACATAAGCCCTCCAGCAACAAAACCCAGCAACCCAGACCAAATAACCCAGCAACTGAAGCAACTGAAACTGAAACTGAAACATAAGATTATGAATACCAAGGCTCATAGAAAATGTACATCAACATAGCCAAATCAAAAGCTTCAAACCCAGCAACCCAGCAACCCAAATCAAAGAATGATGTAGAAGAATAGCAGATGATATGGAGCCAAATCAAAAGCTTCAAACCCAGCAACCCAGACCACCAGCGGGAAAACTCATAATAGGATCAAGTTAGGGGCTCATATATAGGTATTAAAATTGAATACATGGATTGCCTCATCTATCAATGGTGTTGCAATGTAGGTTGCAATCAAATGAATGGATTGCCTCACCAAACAGTGTAAATGCAATGTAGGTTGCAATCACATGAATGGATTGCCTTACCTAACATTGTAAATGCGATGTCGGTTGCATTCTCATCCTAGATTGCCCTACCTAAACATAACAAAACATTGTAGATTGCATTCTCTTAACTAAGACCATCATCACTGCCCACTTAGAAGAATACAAAGTAGCCATACCAATACATATCGTGCAATGTAGGTTGCTATCAAGTATCATATCCAATGATATTTATATAAACCTGCAAAAGAACCAAAGTTATAATGAGATTGCAATTAGAGTAGTGAAATTAGTTACATCATTAAGTTGTTAAACTTACAAAATTAATAACATAAAGCTACACCACTAAAATTAATAACATAAAGCTACACCACTAAGTATTCAACTTACAAAATTAGTTACATCATTAAGTTGTTAAATATGCAATGAGTTTACAAAAGCAATAGATATGTCAAAGTCTTCAAAAGTAGTGCAATATCAAGTTTTCATAAGTCAAACCCTTGCTCGTTCATAATCTTCTCTATAAATAGCTTTTGAGAATTTTTGGTTTTGATGATCAACCTCCTAGCTTCTGATTCATGGTCATACAAGTAATCAAGCACTTTATCCAATACCCCCTCAGAAAATTCACTCTCATGCGTCATTAGAGCATTCGCCATGGTCTCACTCCAATGCACAACACGTTGATGTACATGTTGATTTTGAATTGAGAACGACATCGTGTCAATTAAACCACGCATGAGAGTCTCATCCTCTTTAGCCTTGCTACTCTTCTTCCTAGGAGTTGATGTATCAATTGATGCAGAAGCTACCCCACTAGAAGCCTTCAATTTCTTACCTTGAGAGTTGTGGTTTTGCCCACTTGATTTCTCGGACTCAAGACGTGGGCTTGGGGACAAATCAACCTCATTATCACTAAGTATTACATGATCCTCATCTCTATCCGTATCATGTTGGCTATAACCAAGCTTTTCAGTCATATCTTTGGTGAAATCACCCTTTGCTTGGTCATCTCCCGCGATATAACACAAGTTCTCATAGTGAATGAGAGGAGTGTTCAAATACTCCTTTAATCTAGAGATATTGTATTTTTTTTTCCTGTACAGTGAAATATTGCAAAACCAGTTACTAAGAAGTAAATATTCAAAGTTTGCTTATTTATAAAAAATATTACCTGTGTCCACCTATCAAAACAATCTGGATCCATGGTGACAATCTTAGTTTGTGGATCATAACCAGCCCCACTCATGTCCATGACAGTGCGCATATCAAAATATTTACCTTTCAAGGACTTGACATGGTTCATGACATTCTCCTTTGTGAACTCAGTGCCACACTTCTTGTTGACCTCCTCTGCAGCTCTTCAATATGCAAGCACCTTAAAGTTTTTATCAACTTTAAGACCATCCTTTGCCATCTGAGCAAGGAAGGGGATTAACACATCATCATTCTCTGCAGTCCATTTAGCATTAGGCACCCCCCTTGTATTCTCTTTTTTGTTCAGCACCTTTGGTGGCATTTTTCTTTTAGTAACTGCCCGCTTCTTGCTTTTGCTTTTGCTTGGTGAGGCAGCATCATCCTCAAGGTCAATTGCCATTGGCCTCTTCAAAGAATGAGTCTCACTTGAATGGGTACCAGGGGAAGTGTGGATAAGTGGGTGGCCACTGTTAAGCATATTCATAAACGACATGGGTTGTTGAGTCATAAATGAGTAGTTCATATCATAAGGATTGTAAGATGGATAAGTCGGTGGAGCAATGTATTGGGGCGGAGGGAATGGTTGTGTAGTGGGTGGTGGGGGAGCCGGGAAGTATGGATAAGTGGGTGTTGTTGGTGTTCTAGGTGAAGTATTCCTGAACTTATCACTTTCATTAGAATCTGCCATGACTGATTGCTACAAATTAAAACAGACAAATAACAAATTTCAAACCTCATGTTAGTACAATAATAGAGTACGAACATCAAAAAGTAGCATTCATAAAGCCCGATCTTCATAGCTAAATCCAGAGGTAGTAGACAATATATCAACGAGTACAATAATACATGGAAAATATAACTTAAATTATATCCCAATCTCGGTTGTGTCTCCACCGCGATATTTATCACAATAATCTTTCCACATTTTAATTGCAATTTGATCCCTCTTTGCTCTCCATTCATTTCTTGAATCTCTTTCCTCTCTTTGTGTCATAGTTTGAGTAAAGTCAACAACACCCTCTTTACCTTCATTTGCTATTTCATCTCCATCCTCTTCAATATGGTTGTCCTCATGCAACAACTCATCGCCCGGGTCTTCTATGACGATATAGTTATGAAGTATAGTACATGCAATAACTATATCAATTTGAGTTGGAAAAGGGTAATGTGGCTTCGCGGATAGGATTTTGAAACGATTTTTTAATACCCCAAATGTTGATTCAATTTTAGACCTTAGGGATGAGTGTCTTAAATTGAACAACTCTTGTCTATTATTGATTGGCCTACCCTTGTGCTCATTTAGATGATACCGCACTCCTCGATATGGGGAGATAAAGCCATGCATAGTAGTGTAACCCACATCACACAAATAATATTTTCCTACAATTACCAAAAAGAATTTTAATAATTTTTTTAATTTTAATGAAATAGACATATATTACTGTCGTAAACTCCCAATCCGTGAGGTCGTGGTCTAGATAACGCGTCTTCCAAAACTCTATAATCATTTACGGATCCCTCCTATCCAGCAAGAACATACGAAAATAACTTATTGGGAGTGCATGCAGCTAGAACATTTTGAGTTACACCTTTACGACCTCTAAAACGTGCAACAAGGCTAGCGGGAAGCATGGCGTCGATATGAGTTCCATCTATCATGCCAATACAATCCTATATGATACATTAAACAGTTATTAATAATAGAAAGGTAAAATTAATTGTTTGATTATGAGTAGTTATATTATAATAATGATTACCTTGAAATAAGGATAATATAATGGGTTAGTGGCAATCTCTAGTGATACTTTATTTGGCGCTTGCTTCATGTACCGCCCCCTTAAACGACCAACAGCTTTCAAGTACTTGTTAAAGTATTTTGAAACGGTTTCCCCCGATCTTATGAAATGTGACCTAACAATTCTATTTTTTGTTTTATGGCCTAATATATTAAGGAACATGAGCAATTGTTCTTCTACTTTAACAACCCGTCCATCTTTTAGTAGGCCGGTATATCTCATTATGCTAACAAGATTATGAAATGCACGCGGCCTCATTCTAACATAAGCCCTACAACTCTCATTATAGCCACTAAACACACGACTTATGTGCCTAGCTCTCATATCTATCTTCTCTTTATTTTTCACCTTACGTTGATAAGTGATTGATTTCCGTCTACTACGTATCCTCATCAAACATGTAAACACACAAATCACCGCGGATATAGTAGCATTAGAAGCCATCCTCGTTAACATCTCTTCATCAATGTCGTCCATCTACATTGTTTTAAAAAAACTCACAAAGTCACAAAATTGAAAAAAGCACAAAAACAATCTATATAGTATTGATCATTCATTGTTGATAATATTTGTTGCGAGCTTGAACTTTTGGTGGAAAATGATAACTGAAAAATTGTGCATCCTCATTGTTTTACTTTGTTGTACTTCTCTATGCATACAGATGATATGGTTCTTATGACAAGCTTGTTAAACAATTCTAAGTGATCAATACTATCCGCCCATTTGATATATTGATAATGCTTTCTCTGATTAAGAAGGGCTCCAAAGCATGGCATGTTAGCTAATTAGATATATATTGTTGTTTGGATTGTGACTTAAGCATTGTCATGACTGATACATCTCGAGCACATAATTAATTGTGCCAAATAACTAACTGATTTAATTGTGACTTAAGCACTGTCATGACTGAAAATAAGATCCGAAAATTTTAGTCTAATAATTGTGCCAAATAAACTTGATCAAACTAAATCAATTGCATATGCCTTACCACATATTAATTTCAGCTAGAACACCCCAATAACAAAACCAAATCCATCAATTTTACAAAGAAACCCTAATTTATGGAGGAAGGCAACGAGTTTTACCTGCCGAGGAGGAGACACAGTTGGTCGGAGAACTGTTCGGGCAGACAGAAGTCCGGTTGAAATAATCGAATCCCCAAATCAAGTTACCCCCAAAACCTCAAGATGAGTGGAGAAGAGGCAAGGCGGCTTGCCTGGGAGTTGGGGACGCTGAGGAGGAGGCGGAGCCCGCTGAAGTTGGGGTGGCGTCGTAGTCGGGGTTCGGCGGGAACAAGAGCTAGGGTTTCGCGCGGAATTGGAGACGGCGGGTAAAAGAGGACCCAGACGAAAGCGGTGACTTTATGCTTCGCTATGAGATCCGTCTTCAGGTAAGAGCGGACTAAAATGCTGAGTTGGACGCGATATGTCAGAAATCCAGCCCACATCCACTACAAAAAGTAGGATTTTACAAATGCTTAAAAATATTAGTATTTTATAGTTTGGGGATTTGATATCCCAAAAGTTTTTTTTGAAACAAACTTGATTTATGGATTTCTAAAACCTCAAAATACCACTTTTTTCATCCCAAAAACTCTAAATCTACCCTATATCCCAAAAAAAAAAAAAAAAAAAGAACTCCCTTAGCGAAATTTACCCACCAGTTGATCTCTCATGCTCTCGCTCCCCTCCCGGTCCCGCATCATCCAAATGGCGGAGGCCTCAGCCGCTCACATCGAGCACCCCAAATCCGGCCTTTCAACTTCCAAGACCCACTAACGTTTCCATCTCCGCTGCGCCTTTGTTGCCGCCCCCTCCCTCCTCCCTCGCCCCTTCCTTCCCCATTTCTCTCCCCTCCCTCCCCCCTCTCCCCCGCCTCTCTTCCTCCTCTCCTCCCCTCGCTCTCCCCTCTTCCTACTCGGACCTTCTTCGCCCTCCCCTCCTCTTCCCACTCCCTCTCCACCCGCTTCGACCTCTCCCGCCGGCGACTCGGCTTATCCTCTCACCTCCCTCCTCACCTTCCCCTCCTCTACCTCTCCCTCCTCTCCTCGGCGTGACGCTCCCCTCTCCAACCCCCTTCCTCCCGCCTGCGAATCTTCCCGCACATCGCGCCTCGCTCGAACCCCACCCTCGCCTTCGCAAGCCTCAAACCCTCCCCTCCTCCCCCTCCGTCCCACCTCCTCTCGACTCCTCTCTTCTTCCCTCCTCCTCGCCTCCCTCCCTCCCGATGGTCCCGCCGCCGTTCCTCTCAATCCGACCTCCGCCGCCGTCCTCTTCTCCTCGCGACACCGGGAGAGGTCAAGGGGTGGTGTCTGACCCCGGAACCTCAATATCCGCCGTGGGGACCCGGTCGGAGTGTGGTCCCCGGGCCCCGGGGTGGGCTGGTCGGGTTGCCCGTTGTTGCATGTGTATGGGCTTTGTTTGGCTGCTTCGAGGATAGCTGGCGGCGGGGCCAGCACGTGTGCTGATGACAGCAGAGGTTTGATTGTGTGGGGTTTTGAGGGCGGGTGGAGAGTTTAGGTGGAATCATGGCTGTGGCCGCGCGGCGTGGTGAGACGGTGGCAGGTCGGAGAGAGGGAAGGTTTGGAGGATGATTCGTGAGGTTTTGGTGGGGGTCGCTTGGCGGGTTGCCCCCCAACGATCGTCCGGGATCGCGGCTGGAAGCGTACCGGTCTCTCCGTTCGCCTCGATTTGGCGGCTTGACATGATCAAGAGGTTCCTGGCGAGGTTTCCAAATGTGAGGTTTTCGCAGGTTGGTTGTGATCCTATACCTTCGCAGAGTAGTTTGTGTTTGGGTTTCTTTTTTCACGACATCGTTGTTTTCGAATTTAGTTTGCTTGTTATAGATTGTTTGCTTTGCGTCGTATGGATCAAATAGTTGTGTTCTCCATGGACATTCTCTTCTATAAGTATCTTGTATCGCTTTGTACAATTTATGGGCGATATATCATGACTTTCCCAATATATCAGGTGACATTTCAGCCTTAGAGGAGTTGCGTTTGACATGGTGGCACTTTCTTTGACATGAAATAATAAATGATGCAGCCAGATATCTGTTTTTAACGACATTTGCTTTGCAAAAGCTAGTTGGAAAATGGTAGTTGAATTAATGTTTTGCAGGAAAAAAAACTGCAACAAATGCAGCGATTCCTTTTATTAATTAATTTTTTTAAAAAAGTAATGACACATCATCGAGTTTTAAAATGATTGATAAACTGAAGAAAATATAGTTGAAATAACTGGTTTCATCATAATAACATGGACTGTGAAAGTGCTTTCCATATGATTGCATATTTCTTACTGCATTTTACCCCCCTAATTGTAATATCTAATGCTTCTAAAGGCCTATGGGTTGACTGAGTCAACAGGTGGAGTTTTTCGGGCTTTTGGTCCAGAAGAAAGTCAACGCCTTGGATCTACAGGGCGTCTTATGGCTGGTTGTGAAGCGAAAATTGTTGATCCATCCACTGGCATCGCTTTGCATCCATGTGAACAAGGTGAACTTTGGGTTCGAGGCCCTACAATCATGAAAGGTTAGTAGTACCTTCCCTTGTCCTCTTGTTACTAATTGGCATTATACCCTTATTCATGTTTCTTTTATGCTTAGGTTAACCTGTTGGTGTTAGATGTTAGAGATTATAACAAGAGAAATAGTGACAAGGTGTGAGGTTCTTAGACTGGAGTTTATCTGTTTCCTTAAAA
>NC_033795.1:23506415-23511458 GCF_001876935.1 Asparagus officinalis
GTGAAAGAATAGACCAATTGATGCAGGAAATTTTTCGTTGAATCATTTCTTGCAGCTTGTTGGTCTGAAATTATTTAACCAGTGTTTTAGTTTTTTAGCCTGTTAGGACTGTCCTCAATCCCAAGACACTTGGCAGTTGGCAGAATCTCTGCTTGTTCCTTCCTTGGCCCATTCCATTATTGTCCTCTCATTCTGCATGTAAATCATGGCTATCTTCTGTCTCCTAATTTGCTTGATTATGAGTAATGTTGGCTGCAAACAGAATGCTATTCTTTGAGATTGGTTGTCGTGGATAGTATGAAGTTTAAGCGAGGTCAGTTGAAGGAATGTAAAATATCAGTATTTATTGTGCACAACGGTGTTGCACACATATATAATTTGACAATACCTACCAAAATGAACACTAAGCAAGATCATTTTTTCATTAGAAACCAAAAAAAAAAGGAAACAAAAGTAACTGTTTTCAACATAAATCATCTCAATAATAAATGAGTTAGGTATGAAAGTAGGTTTTTCGTGCTAAGTCTTGTGTCAGCATGTTTTTTGTTTAAAATAGTTTTCCTTTTCCGGCCTGCAAGGAGTCTAGAGGATAAAAGGGGACACCTATAATGTACTTGATAAAAGAAGATATGTTAGTATCATGGTTTTGGAATGCAAATGAGGCAAATAGAATCAAGGTTTTAAATGTCGGCCGACATGTCCGACATGTCGGTTTGAGGGCTTGAGCGACATGACATGGGTGTTTTTAACTCGTATATCTTCAGGGCCAAATCAGAAATATTGGGGCCATATTGGGCATATCGACGATTTTCCCGCATTGAAAAACCAGCCGATATGGCCTTTTTTTTAGATCTGGGCATATCGACGATTTTCCCGCATTGAAAAACCAGCCGATATGGCCTTTTTTTTAGATCTATTTTTTGTTATCGGGTTTGGGTTTAGTGATAAAAACCCAAACCCGTTTGATCTGTTCTTATGTTTAAGGGTTTCTTATGAACCCAATAGAAAGAAAAGAGAAAAATTAGGGCTACAACGGACTTGAGAACCGATCACTCCTTTTATGAACAATGACGCCCTTTCCTTACCTCCATCTCGGACCCTCGTCGTCCATCTCCCGTTGCGCTCTAAAATCTGAACCCCAACCCAACCCGAGGGCAGCAAGGTATCTCGTCATCGGGATAAAGGGAAGAAGGTGGTCGGTGACTCATCCGAAGGACCCCAAGCAGACAAAGAAGAAGAAGAAGACCCCGGCACTACCTCCCTACGACGTCCCGTCACTGGCACTGCCTCCATGCAACGTTGGAATCCACCCATCGCCAGCGCTGCCTCTAGAATTTATAAAGTATGCTTATATTGAATTTAGGAATGATTAGATTACATTTAGGATATGATATTATACATATGCGCACCACCCGATATGGCAATCCGATATTTAGTCCATGTCCCCCGATATATCCCTGATTTTTGCTACCCGACATGGATTTCAGCCGTCCGACATGAACCCGACATCCGACATTTAAAACCTTGAATAGAATCATATCAAGTAGTTTATTCCTGTGCTAAATCAAGTTTCAGCAATCAACATGTTTTGGGCTTCTTTATAAGTTGGCATATATCCTGAAAGCTACACCATATACATGTTCCGTTATGAGATCAATTAGAACCAAGATTGTGGATGAGTTAAGACTCATAAAGTTCCACAAAGATCCAATAATCCATTTTGTCCATAAAGAACCATTAAATTCTTATAGAGCAAAACTTTCCCATAAAATGATATTTTATGCTGTTATAGAAAAGTTTCATTATAGATAACTTTTCTTTGATAGAACTTCATGCCAATGTTATTAATTTTTTAGATAATAACATATGATTTACCTTCTAGTAGTTCTCTTTCTTTTTTTATGTATGTTCATGCACTGTTATAAATAACGGTAAATAACACCGTAATAGCGGCACTAATAGCGCTAATGGCCCTTTCCCGCTACGCTATCGCCCAATAACGGTAACATGCTGCGGAATATGCGTTTTCTGCTCGCATAAGTGGCCAATACCGCGTCATAGCAGTGAATAATGAGCGATTATGGGCAAAATTCTCTTTTTGACCCCTATTTAAAAGCGGATTGAGATTTATTTTTCTTAAAATTAACCCTGATCCGTAACCAGTGTATCCTGTCGCCTCTTGCCCCATTTTCTCCCACGATTTCCAGCGTATTCTCATAGCCTCCCACAACCTCCGGTACCTACTTTAGCACTTCCTCTCACCTCCGCTCGCCATGAGCTCCTTCTACTGTAATCCCCTCACATCTCAGCTCATCTTGTCAAAGACGACTCCTCTCTGACTTCTCCTCTAGTCGTCTTCAATATAATGTGACAATTACGTGTTTATTCATGTTTAGGATCTTTTTAGATTATCAAATATGCACTTCTAGATTTTCTAGATTTTTCTTTAATTTTCCTTTTTTTTAGTATTTGTACATATCTAAATTAGACTACTGTTTGATTTTGCGCTTTTTACTGCTATTTTGTTACAATAGCCCCAAATAGCTTTAGTGATGCCTCACCGCTACGTGACGCTATCCACTATCGATAACCTTGTGTGCATGCATACATTCATGTACATAAAAGTTTTGCTCCAGAATGTTACCAACGAACTTACAACTTATTGCAGGATACATTGGTGACGAGGAAGCAACCTCTGCAATTTTGAACTCTGAGGGATGGTTAAAAACTGGTGATCTCTGTTATATTGACAACAATGGGTTCCTCTTTGTTGTTGATAGGCTAAAAGAGCTAATAAAATACAAGGGATACCAGGTGATTATTGCTTTTGCCTTCTTTCTGGCAAAGATTTTTGATGAATACGAGTTTCAGTACATTATTGAACATTATCTTTACGATCTTTTTGCCTCGTTAGTGTTTTGCATGTGCCGTGAATACGGATAGATGTGTGTATGCGAAGTAAGCATGGTACAAAGAAATAGTTTGGGGGTGTTGTTAAATTCTGGGTTTTTTTTGGTGTACAATAATAGCATGCTGTAACTTAGGCTTGTTAAGGACATTTCTAGGTTCTCATAACATTTACTAGTTCATTGAGAGGGTGCAGTTATTTTATGTATTCGAAAAGTCAGGTTTCTAGAAATGCAATTATTTTATGCATATAGCATTAGTGTTCTACATGTAAACTCTAGTCAGGAATTTAGTAATATGGATTGATTAATTGTGATAATTTGCAATTATATAAATCTGGGAGGGGAAAAAATGGGACGGATGCCCATTAGAATGGAAAGAACAGCATTCAAGATGTGTGAATATACAACATGACAAGGTGTGCAAATAAAAATCCGGATAAATTTTTTTTAGTTACATACAAATATTGATATAATGAAAGGTATCAATATAACTATGAATTTTCATGATTTTTGGTCAAAAATGCTTAAGTGAGTTAATAAGGGTTATTATATATTAGAGGACCTCTTACACGTATCCCATTTGGAATTAACATGCATTTTTACGTATTTTCCTATGCACGATGCTTCATTAGGGAATTTGAGATTCTAGAGGCGACTCTACACATTCTAGAGATGGCACCCACCACATCCCTGCGCAGTGTGACACTTTGATATGGGGTTTGGTTCCATGTAACACTCACTTACCTCTGCTGTGCGGCTCTGATACAACTTATCATGTACTGATCATGTATTTTCCTGGAGGTCACTCATCCTTGAATTGCTTTTGCTCGGGGATGCTTAACTACAAAGTCTTTCATGATTGAACCTCGGTATAAAATGAGCTGATCTTCCTAAGGATTTGTGGTAAGCTTGTAAAGTGAGCCACAAGTGAGCGGGAGAGTGCTTGATGATGAAGGGCTTGTATCAATCATGCATTGCTTCCAGATAGAAAATTACTAGTAAAAAAATGCCAGGTTATTTGTTTCCTCAGATGTGCAAACTACATTGCACAGGCAAATTTAATTTATTCACATAATAGAGCAGAAGCCCGTTCAATGGCACTGTAAAACTGGCAAAAAATTCCATGTTACTTTGTAGCATAATTATTTGTGGAAGATCTTCAGAAGAATGATGTCTGGTGATCCACATAAGTAGTATAGTGACTTCCAATTTCCACATATTGAAAGTATGAAATTAGATAAACAAAAAAGTGAAAAAAGATGGTTATAACTTTTAAATAAAGATATTCCATGCACAAATCACTTATATCACAAGATGCGAGTGTTTTCGTTTTCCCTCTAATTAAGGTCTAGTTTGTTGTTTTTTCTATACAATCAGGAATGGTTATTCTGCTTGCATAGTTACATTATATGATCAAATTCATTAATCACACTTTTTCCTCCTTTTATTCTACAGGTTCCCCCGGCTGAATTAGAACACTTGCTTCAAATGCATAATGATATCATTGAAGCTGCTGTTATACCGTGAGTACCCAATAATCCTAAAAAGAATGAGCAAAGGAAAGTATAAAAGTAAAATTTTTACTTGTGCATCCTACTTAAAGCTTGTTTATGGCAGATACCCAGACGACGAAGCAGGGGAAGTTCCAATGGCCTTTATTGTAAGAAAGCCGAATAGCACCCTTCAGGAGGCTGAGATCATGGAACTTGTGGCCAAACAGGCAAATTCTTAGCCTCTTATCTCTGCAACCCTCTGTATTGGCTTTGTTTTTCTTCGTCAAAAATACATCTAGGTTTTACTGTGCAATATACGGATTTGATGGTTATGAGCTGACAACTTATTTTCTTAAATGATCTACCAAGAGATAATATGCGTTGAGAGACACCCATCTGATGGGACTAGTAGGGTCCGCCTCACCACATGACTCTTCTCTCGGTAGTGCATTTACTAAAATGAGTTTCTGTCGCATACATGTGTGCATCAGTGGGTAGGTGAGGATATATGAGATTTTGCCATCCAAATTTTTTAACCATCGAATGGACATCATAAATCAAGATCTTTCAACTCTCATGCCCTCATTAATTTATGACAACTCGTCATCTATTAAGTTCATCCAATGGCTAAAAAATTAGAT
>NC_033795.1:23511498-23515529 GCF_001876935.1 Asparagus officinalis
CCCACACACCCCCCCACCCCCACCCCCCCACCCACCCCCCAACCCCAAAAAAAAAATTGGTCTTAATTTGGGAGGTCTGGAGGATTATGCCTTGATAACTAGACGAAGATTTTTCTTTGCCCTCTCGTATAATTACTATCTTAGTAACTAGAGTAATTTGCCTTTCCTTGGTCATAAATGTAGGTGGCATCGTATAGAAGGATACGACGTGTTTCTTTTGTGGATTCAATTCCCAAGAACTCCACAGGGAAGATTATGAGGAAGGATTTAATGAAGCTTGCAATGATAAAAACAAACTCGAAGCTGTAATTTTATTTTATAGTGTAACATTATCAAAGTACAAGCAACATGCTTGTAAACATACCTGTGAGCAAAAGCCTGTGTTGTGTGCAATGAGGAAAAAGAGGGGTGAAAACTTTTCAAGTCATTATAGAAATAAGTCTCATCTCCCCCATCTTTTGCGTGCTTATTGTTGTGATCGGTCTTTGTGAGCTAAAAAATTGTTGTGGAACGAATGAACCATGAGCATATGGGGGTGTTTGGTTATGGTGTTTTATAGAAAAGTTTTGATAGTGGTAGTTTCATGAATAAAAATTTTCTCACAATTTTATAAGATGTGTTTGGTTCAACATTGAATTTACAGAAAAGTTTTCTGTAAAATATAAAAAACTGTACAATTTTACAAAAAATATTTTCCACTCAAAATGAGCCAAAAACACCTAGAAATCTGACACATATTATTAAAATATTAAACAAACCCCCTCACCACATTTCCGCCCCTATTTCAATTTTCTCATGGCCGCTAGAACTCGGAAAATTTCCGAGTCTTCCTCCTTCGTTCCCGCCCCCAAACCCATTCTCCCTCTCGAGTTTTCCTTACCTCAAGCTCTCGTACTCGATTATTCTCGCCAATCGGTAGCAAGCTCGAAGATCTAGGGCTTCGCTCTAGTTCAGCGGCGTTATTTCGACTTATTTGGGTTTATTTTTAGCCGCTAGATATCAGAAAATTTCTAGGGCTTCCTCCTTCGTTCCCGCCCCCAAACCCATTCTCCCGCTCGAGTTCGTAGACGTTCTAATCTTCGTTCCCGCAAGAACTAGGGCTCGCGTCCTCGATTATTCTCGCCAATCGCTAGGGAGCTCGAAGATCTAGGGCTTCACTCTAGTTCGTTGATGTTCTTACAACTAATTCATGATTCCGTCGTTGGTCTTCTGAGCTGTTGAGGTATAAAAATAAACCCCTAAACCCCTTTTCTTATCCGAGATTAATCGGTTTATTTTTCATTTGTTTTTTTAGTCGATTATCAGATCTTACTTAGCTCTCGATTTTGTCACTGTTGTGGCTTAATTAGCATGTTAAAATCATCAATCATTTGAGCAGTTGACTGTAGAGAAAATTATGACAGTTTCGTGTGTTTGGATTTTCGATCTATTGCGGTCGAATTTTTGTTTTTGTTTACCTATTGATTTTACTACTATTGTGGCATGAATGAGACTGAAAATGAGTCTATTAATTGTTGGATGAGAAAATATTGGCAAAATATTTTCATATGCTTGATAATTCTAGCTGTTGGTGCTGTTTTCTTTTGGTTGGACTGATTTTAGAGCTTGTTTACCTCTATATTCTACATTGTATTGGTGGTTTGTGCTCATTGTCGAGCTGTTGGTGCTATTTTCTTTTGGTTGGACTGATTTTAGAGCTGTTGGGGCTGTTTTTTTTTTTTGGTTTGTTACTATGCTGATTTCGAGCTTGTTTAGCTCTATATTATGGGTTTTTTGGATGATATTCGTGTTCGTTGTTGAGCGGCTGGGGCTTTTTTTGTTACTGTGCTGATTTTGAGCTTGTTTAGCTCTATATTGTGGGGGTTTTGGTTGATATTTGTGCTCGTTGTCGAGCTGCTAGGGCTGTTTTTTTTGTTACTATGCTAATTTCGAGCTTGTTTAGCTCTATATTGTGAGGTTTTTGGTTGATATTCGTGCTCGTTGTCGAGCTGTTGGGGCTGTTATTTTGTTACTGTGCTGATTTCGAGCTTATTTAACTCTATATTGTGGGATTTTTTGTTAATATTTGTACTCGTTGTCGAGCTGTTGGGTTTTTTTAATGTTACTGTGCTGATTTCAAGCTTATTTAGCTCTATATTATGAGGGTTTTTGGTTGATATTCGTGCTCATTGTCGACCTGTTGCGGCTCATTTTTTGTTACTATGCTGATTTCGAGCTTGTTTAACTCTATATTGTGGGGTTTTGGTTGTATTCGTGCTCATTGTCGAGCTGCTGGGGCTATTTTTTTGTTATTGTGCTGATTTTGAGCTTGTTTAGCTCTATATTGTGTATTTGTGTGGGGGGGGGGGGGGGGGCATTCAAGCTGTTGGGGCTATTTTTTGTTACTATGCTAATTTTGAGCTTGTTTAGCTTTATATTGTTGAGTTTTTGGTTGATACTCGTGCTCGTTGTCGATCTGTTGGGGTTGTTTTTTTATTACTATGCTGGTTTTGAGATTGTTTAGCTCTATATTGTGGAGTCTTTGGTTGATATGTGTGCTCGTTGTCGAGCTGTTGGGGTTGTTTTTATTGTTACTATGATGATTTCGAGCTTGTTTAGATCTATATTGTTGGGTTTTTTGGTTGATATTGTGCTTGTTGTTCAGCTGTTGGGGTTGTTTTTTTGTTAATATGCTGATTTCAAGCTTGTTTAGCTCTATATTGTGGAGTGGTGGGTGTGGGGGGGGGGGGGGGGTTGGTTGATATTCGTGCTTGTTGTTGACCTGTTGGGGCTATTTTTTTGTTACTGTGCTGATTCGAGCTTCTTTAGCTCTATATTGTGGGGGTTTTTTGGATTATATTCGTGCTCGTTGTTCGGAGTTCGAGCTGTTGGTGGTGTTTTGGTTCCGTTCGGAGCTCAAATTGAGCTTTTGGCAATGATGGTGGTCAACTAAATAAGATTGTAAACTAATTTACAATGTTCATAATAAGATAAGACGTTCTTTACTACGTTATTAGTACACAATCTACATGAACTTGTACGTTTCAATTGAGGTAATCAATTTTGATAAAAGGCCAATAGCTAAGCCAAATTGTGGAAATTGTGGAAATTTTGTGTTCATGGATAGTTGAGGATTAAAGGATTTTATAAGATTTGAGAATGTGAAACTAGCCGTTAAACTAACCGTTATAAAGTGATAAATATGGTAGTTGACACTTTTCTATAAATTTGGCATATGTGACCAAATTAAAGAAAATGAAAACTTGCTATTTCTATAAAGTAATGAGCCCATTTTCTTGTTTTGAACCAAACAAGTAAAATACAAAAAGCAAGAAAATTGTTACTTTTTTACTTCTCAAAACTTTTCCTATAATTTTTTTAAGAAATACAAGGAAATCTATTGTTAGGGTGTTTTTATTTTCGGCTAAAATACCAAATTGGTATTTTTATACGAACCATTTTGTCAGTTTGGTATTTTAAAAAACTCCGACGACGATAAGGCATTTAATCTCGTCCTTTTTGTCAATAAGACCATTTTCTAAAAATTCCGACGAGAAAATTTGTTTTTAACCCCCTTATCTCCCAAATTTATTAAATTTTATACCCAAAATTTTTAAAAAAAAATATTTCATCCCCTCCCTCTCCCCCTCCCCCAATATTTGACCATTTCGGCCAAGTGGGAGATGTAAGTGGGTTTTTGGCCTCATGGGCAAAACTGTTACCCGACCCGTTAAGATGTGATCTGGTTGTTGGGGAATATCTTACGTTCTGTGGGATATTCTCTAATCAAGATCAGCCGTTATGGAGAACGCGAGATAGCGGAGGAAAATCAGGCAGCAATTTGGGGACAATGAGGGGGGTAGAATGCCTATATATAGAGAGGATTACCTCACCTCTGGATCATCTCAATAGAGAAATCTCCACCGGAGTCCCCAAATTAATCACTTTCTCGTCCTCTTCACTGGTATCAGAGATACTAAAAGCCCTAAAAGTACCAATCGATTTGCTCTCTGCCCTAAATTCCTACCATCGACGCCCTCCCGGTTGTTCGC
>NC_033795.1:23515665-23573165 GCF_001876935.1 Asparagus officinalis
GCCGTTTGCCCACCGCCTGTCAGCCCACCACCTTCCCGCAAACGCCCTCCGGCCGTTGGATTATCCCCTTTGTTTAATTCTGGGTTCTTCACGGTAGCGATGAGATGCCTCCCTCGAATGCTCGCGTCGAGTTTGCTTCTCGTTGACGATCCGACGTCTTGTTTCACTGGAACATGAGCCGTGCCCGTCACTCGCCCGCACCCATCAATTTTTCGTCGCTGGTTAATTTCTTTCCTTTTCACTGTAAGTATTAAATCTCAAAGGTATCAATCTTTTATATTATTCCATTGATTTGGGCTTATTGTGGAGATATTTTTTTTAAAAATCTGGGTCTAGTAGTATTTGGGCTTATTGTGGAGATTTGGGCTTATTTACATGGTTCTTTATCTGTTTAATTTGTTGTAGGTCTAATAGTATTGTATAATTTGCTTGTATATTCATACAAGAATCTCAATTTGCTATTTTTATAGTTTTTCTAAGTACTATAGTTAGAAAATTCATTTTTTCTTAATTAATTTTTGCTTAACTTTGATAATAGTTAGCATTTATTGAAATTAATAGTTTATTCATTTCCTTCAATTAATTTTGTATATATAATTAATCTTATTGTTATTAAAAAAATCTTTATATTTCATTATTATAATTACAGTACATCTTTTAAATTTTTTTATCAATAATTTTTTTTGTATCAATTAATTAAGTTATTTTTTTTTGCAAGTTAATTTTTTTTTGCAACCTGAAACCAATTTCGTTTGAAATATCATACAGCTTAATTATCGTCATGACTAGTAAGTTGATTGCATCTGAACTGGCTAAGATAGAACACCTTAATGGTTCCAACTATGACATGTGGTATAGAAAAATTAAGTATGGACTTATCCATGACAATCTAGATAGTGTCCTAGAGATTTCTGCACCAACTCTTGGTGAAGATCCCACTGACGCTAAAAAAAAGAGCTTGATCAATGGCAACTTAAGGACAAAAAGGCTAAAAGCTTAATGTTATAATGTTCATGGAAGATACTTTAATCAAAGTTTTTGAAAACTACAATACGGCTAGGGAAATGTGACTTGCAATTAAAGAGAAGTATGACACTACATCTGAGGTGAACATACAGCTCTTGATGCATAGATTTAATTCAAGCCGCATGCAAGAAGGTGAAAATGTTACCGAACATGTGAACAAGATGATTGTCATGGATAAGGACCTAGCTTTAGCAGGATCTAAAATTCCTGAGAAATTACAGGTGGCAACTATTGTCACTAGATATGGCTGCCACAACTCTAAGGCTTAATGGAACCATTAAACGTGTTACTGACTTGCTAGCCCAGTTAGCAATGGAACAAGATTTACTAGCTAGGAGAAAAGGTTCAGATGTGAACCTTGTGCAGCAAGAAGAAGCAAATGCAGCTCGCTATCGCAAGGCACAAGGAACTCATCAGTTTGGACCTGTCAAACCTTCCTTCAAAGGACCTAGCCAGCAACGTGCTTGCGGTAAGAAAGGACCTCCTGGATCATGCTATATCTGTAGGAAGTTCGTGTTGAATATCATATCTCCATGATAGTATTTTGATGATAACAATTATATACAAATGCACTAACTTTTATATGCATATTTCAATATCAAAATATGAACAAGTGCAAGTTGATTTCAAGGCATTATGAAGTGAAGAATATGAAGAACATATGAGATAATGTATTTTATATTTTCTTTACTTAGAATTATTGTACAAGCCTTGATCACACACACGCACACACACAATATTAGAACACACTAACACATGCTTAGTGTGTTGGTTAACTATAGAAATCCCCTATGTTAACCATTAGAATTATAGTTAAAACTTGAGTATAAAAACTTTTTAGTTCATTTTTTTTACTCTTAGTAGTCGACTAATTAGAATAGTAGTCGACTACTCGTGTATAAAACTTAAATATGTGTTTCTGTGAATTTACAGTATAGTCGACTAATATGGATTATAGTCGACTACTCAAGTGTTTGACAGAAACATAAGTTTCTGTTATTTTACAGTATAGTCGACTAATCAACATTATAGTCGACTACTGAAGGCAAAATTCATTTTTCAAGTTTCTGTCAAAATACAGTGTAGTCGACTAATGAGCATTGTAGTCGACTACTGAGAAATTTTCTGGATACACAGATTCTGTTTAAACTCAGTGTAGTCGACTAATCTGTATTGTAGTCGACTACAGATACAGTTTTTCCAGAATTCAAAGTTTGAATTTATGACTGTTTATAGCCGTTTTTAAACGTTTTTAAAGTTCAAAAAATTGTCTTTTCAAGGGCTATAAATAGGTTTTCTGTTCAGAAAAAATGCAGAGACTTATATACCCATAAGCTTTGATCTTTGTGCATTTTTTCAACTAAAAAATATTCAGATTTTGAGAAAAAAAGAAAAGTTTCTGAAATTGCCTCTGAACATTATTCAAATACTTATTGTTTAGGTAATTTATAGAAGTTAGAATCATTCCTAAGCCACTACTACACTACACTACAAATCAAGGCTTATAGGAATTGAAATTGTTGCTTCAAAAGTTCTCTCAAGTTGTGAGAGGTGTTAATCTCTTGGTTTAGAGATTGGTGTGCAAATTGGCAAGATGTTTGTCAATTGGTGTTGTAATTTATAGGGACTTGCAAATTGGTCAGATTTGCTTTTGATTTTGTAAGTTTATTCAAAATCATAGTGGAAACTCTCAAGCGAGATTTGCTTGGGGACTGGATGTACACCGGATTGGTGGAACCAGTATAAAACCTTTTGTTTGTGATTGTGAATTTCTGAGATTGCTATTTTTCTTTGTAATTTATAATCTACTTTGCATAAATTTTAAAAGAACACTATTCACCCCCGTCTAGTGTTCTAGTGTATATATTCCAGATCCTACATTTGGTATCAGAGCAAGGTAAAAGATGGCATCTACAAATACATCACAATTCAAAGAAGGTCACTCAACAAATCGCCCACCGATGTTCGATGGATTGAACTACAATTATTGGAAGTGCCGAATGAAGATTTACCTTCAATCAATTGGCTACGAACTTTGGAACGTTGTGGAAACGAAATATGAGAAGCCAACAACTCCATTTACAGAATGGACTACTTCCCAAAGAAATAATGCAAATTTGGATTCAAAAGCAATGAATGCATTATTTTGTGCACTTGACAAGAATGAGTTCAATAGGGTGTCAACGGCCACATCTGCATACGATATTTGGCATACACTTGAGGTAACTCATGAAGGTACAAATAAAGTTAAAGAATCTAAAATTTCTGTTCTTGTGCACAGATTTGAATTATTCAAGATGAAGGAAAATGAGACTATTGGAGAAATGTTCACAAGATTCACCGACATCACAAATTCTCTCATTGGTCTTGGAAAAACATATACACAAGTGGAGATGATAAGAAAAATACTTCGATCACTTACTCCACAATGGGAAAAAAAAGTTACCGCTATTGAAGAAGCCAATGATTTGTCAACTCTTACGGTTGAAAATCTTATTGGTAATCTTATGGCATATGAAGTTCAAATTGAAGATAGAAAGAATGATGAAGATACAAAGAACAAGAAAGTTATTGCATTCAATACTATTTCCGATAAAGAAGATTCAGATGATGATGATGAAGAAATGTGCATGTTTGCACGAAAATTTCGGAAATTTATAAAACGATGTCATATGAAGAAAGATTATCCAATGTTGAAGAATAAGCAAAAATCAAGTTATTTCAACACCTTCAATAATATTCAAAATAACAAGAAAAGGAAAGCAATGACAGTCACTTGGGATGATAGTGATGAATCATCTTCAGATGAAGAAATTGAAAAAAAAGAAAGTGCTCATATGTGTTTTATGGCACAAGATGAAGTAAGTGACAATGAAGAGCTTTTAGATGCTTTTAATGAATTATATGAAACTTTTGTGAGATTAAAGACTTCACATAATTTTTTTAAAGGTAAAAATAAAAGATTACTTGAAGAAATTTCTGATTTAAATTCCTCTACATTTTCAAATTCTCAAGTAATTGAATTGAAAGAAGAAAATTATTCTTTGCTTAAAGAAAATGAATGTTTATCTAATGAGAATATTTATTTAAAATAAGAATGTAATGATTTAAAAATTCGCATAAATAGTTTAGATAAAGATATTTCTTCTTTTAAATCAAAATATGAGGATATATGTTTGAATGTAAGCAAATTCAATAAAGGTAAAGAAAATCTTAATAATATACTTTCTTTTCAAAAAGAATCACAAAAGACAAAAGGATTAGGATTTAATTTTAATAAAAATAAATCAAAGAAAACAACTTTTGTAAAACCTTCTTGTGATTTGTATGAATATAGAAATGAAAATTTGTGTAAAAAGAAATCAAAATTCTTTTCTATTTGGGTTCCAAAAGAATTATCTTCTTTACATAAGAATTTTTATATTTCTAATTTTATTAAAAATATTTGTTTATCACCTAACTATTTAGGCAAATCAAACTCTTCATGGGTTTGGTTTCCTAAAGGCTAATTTAAAGGACCCAACATAGTATGGGTACCAAAATATAAATGTTTATTATTTCAGGTACCCAAGAAAGATAGGTGGATTTTGGATAGTGGTTGCTCCAAACATATGACTGGAAATATACAATTGTTGTCATCTTTTCAAAACAAGGATGGTGGTACCGTTACTTTTGGAGATAACAACAAAGGAAAAGTCATCGGTATTGAATTTGTCGGTAATCCAAACAAACCTATCATTGATAATGTTTTATTAGTTGATGGTCTTAAATATAATTTACTTAGTATTAGTCAACTTTATGATAAATGTTTTAAAATTATTTTTGAAAAAGAATCATGTTTAATTTATGATATTGATTTAATAACTATTATTTTTAAGGGTCATAGAAAGAATAACATATATGTTTTATCTAGGAAAAATATTTCAAATGAACATTGTCTTATTGCATCATCTAATGATTCTATTTTATGGCATAAACGTTTTGGACATGTTAACTTTAAACACATTTCTAAGATTTCTAAAAATGATTCAGTAAATGGTTTACCTAAGATGTCTTTTAAAAATAATTTTTGTGATGCATGTCAACAAGGAAAAATACACAAATATTCTTTCAAATCTAAAAATATAATATCTACAAGTAGACCATTAGAATTAATTCACATTGATCTTTTTGGTCCATCTAGAGTAGCATCTTTAAATGGAAGTAGATATGCATTTGTTCTTATTGATGATTATTCTAGATTCACATGGGTAATTTTTTCTTAAACATAAAAATGATGTTTTTAATGAGTTTTCTATATTTTGCAAAAAAAATTCAAAATCAAAAATCTACTTCTATTATCTCTATACGTAGTGATCATGGAGGTGAATTTGAAAATGAATTATTTGCAAATTTTTATGATAAACATGGTATATCACATACTTTTTCTTTTCCTCGTGCTCCTCCACAAAATGGAGTTGTAGAAAGGAAAAATAAAATTTTACAAGAATGTGCTAGAACCATGTTGTGTGATAGTAATTTACGAAAATATTTTTGGGCAAAAGCTGTATCAACAGCTTGTTATGTATTAAATAGAGTTTTATTAAGACCTATTTTAAAGAAAACCTCTTATGAATTGTTTTATAACAAAATTCCTAAAGTATCTTACTTTAAAGTCTTTGGTTGTAAATGTTTTATCTTAAACACAAAGGATAACTTAGATAAATTTGATTCTAAATCCGATGAAGGAATTTTTGTTGGATATTCTAATCACAGTAAAGCATATAGAATTTATAACAAAAGAACACAAGTTATTGAAGAATCTTTACATGTTTCTTTTGATGAAATTTTTTCAAAATCACCTATTATATTAAATAATGATGATGATATAATTGATACTATTCATGATACTCCAATAATAGATATTACAAAAGATGATAATTTACAAAATGATTTACCTAAAGATTTTGTAGAAGTTAAAAATCATCCACATGATTTAGTTATAGGAAATATTTCTGACAAAGTAACTACTAGATCTCATTTTAATTTGATTGCTCATAATGCTTTTATTTCAACTATTGAACCTAAAAATATAAAAGAAGCACTTCTTGATGATTCATGGATAATTGCTATGCAAGATGAACTTAATCAATTTACTAGAAATAATGTTTGGGATCTTATACCTAGACCTCAAAATAAATCCATTATTGGAACAAAATGGATTTTTAGAAACAAATTAGATGAATTTGGTCAAGTTGTTAGAAACAAAGCTAGATTAGTTGCTCAAGGTTATAATCAAGAAGAAGGAATTGATTATGATGAAACTTATGCACCTGTTGCTCGATTAGAATTAATTAGAATTTTACGTGCATTTGCATGTTTTATGAATTTTAAATTATTTCAAATGGATGTTAAAAGTGCTTTTCTAAATGGTTTTATAAAAGAAGAAGTTTTTGTAGAACAACCTCCAGGTTTTGAACATGAAAGTATTAGCCCTTATGTTTTGATGATGTTTTACAACCACCATTATCGGTACTAATGGCTTAATGAGTACAAATATAGTGAATTCAAATATCAAGCTTGTTAGTACCACAAATGGAGGATTGGATGGAATATGCGCTACAACGATGATATCCAAAAGAGGATGAGGCATAGTGATGAAGCAACGTTATTTCAAGAACAACAAATTCAAATAGAAGCTTCATCCAAATTCAAGCTATATCAAGACTCAAGCATTGCATTCTATATGAGGATATTAGCTATCTTTTATTTTTCTCTCTAGTGTTAGAATGTAGGCAAAGAGTTATTGACTTCACTTGAAGCTATTGGGATATCACACACACGTTTTCATACTTATGTTTTTAAGCGTTTTTCACAAAATACTATTTTTCACAAGTATGAGGACCTATCTGCAAAATTCCTTTTCCAAACAGTTTGTTTTTAGTATTAAAAACATTTTACAAAGTTTCATAATTTTCAGAGGTCAAATAAATATTTTCCAAATATTTTAGTTGAGTCAAAAACTGTTTATCTGAAATGTATCAGAATGCGGTCGACCGCACCGGTCGACCTCTCATATGATCATTCGTCAGTGGGCAACAGAGAGTTTGTCGGTCGACCGATGCGGTCGACCGAGAGCTCGATTTTTCTGTCGGTCGACCGCACCGGTCGACCGATGAAGTCTCTGTTTGTTTTTCTCGTTTTCGATCTGGATCGCAGTCGACCGAAAATTTCGTCGGTCGACCGCCGTATTATTCAAACGATAATTTTGGTCCTTTTCCAGCGCTGCTCAGTACAGATCTCAATGACGCTTTGCTTCCAGATTTTGGGGGATTAATGCATGGGTTTAAACAGCTGTTTTTCTCCTATTTAAACTCCACATCTTCTTCTTCCTCAGTGTCCCAGCTTTTGCAAAAACCAGAGACGTTGTTTTTCACAGAGCTTAAATTTCAAAACCTGTTCTTCTGAGTTTTGTGTGTGTTCACTTCCCAGCTTCAGTGTGCTCTTTCTCTTTGTCATAGGGACGTTATAAAGAGAGAGTCTTACACCATTTCTACTATCTTGTGAGTGTGATCTTGTGTAGATCAACTGTGAGGGAGTGTGATCTAGTGAGATCAACTGTGTAGTGTGAGATCGTGAGGGGATCGCTGTGTAGACGAAGTTCCGGCTTCCAAAACGGGTTGTGTAGTGGATTTCTCCTCGAGAGTGGGAAGCGGGGACGTAGGTCAGCGGACCGAACCTCGTTAACATATCGCGCGTCACATGATAACGATTCCTAACTCTATCTCCTCTATTTTGATTGCATTAGAATACTGTGGTTTGCTTGTCTTAATTTTATTGCATAATATATAGCCTCTTGACCCTAATCACCCCCCCCTCTAGGGTCCAACAGAAAGTTTTTCAAATCATGTTTTTAAACTTAAGAAAGCTTTATATGGTCTTAAACAAGCACCTCGTGCTTGGTATGATAGATTAAAGAAGTTTCTTTTAACTTCAGGTTTTGAAATTGGAAAAGTTGATTCAACATTATTTATTAAGAAAATAAATAAAGATATTTTACTAATTCAAATATATGTAGATGATATTATTTTTGGTTCTACTAACAATAATCTTTGTCAAGAATTTGCTAAGAATATGCAGGATGAATTTGAAATGAGTCACATGGGTGAACTAAATTTCTTCCTTGGACTACAAATTAAACAATTGAAAGAAGGAATATTCATCAATCAAAGCAAGTATGCAAAAGATTTACTCAAACATTTCGGAATGGAAAATACAACAAGCAAACCAACACCAATGGGTACTACTACATCACTTGACAAAGATGGAAATGGTAAGAATGTTGATCAAAAACTCTATCGAGATATGATTGGATCACTTCTTTACATTACTGCAAGTAGACCTGATATTATGTTTAGTGTGTGTTTATGTGCTAGATTTCAATCTAATCCTAAAGAATCACATCTTAAAGCAGTACATCTTAAAGCAGTAAAAAGAATATTTAGATATATTAAAGATACTACAAATTATGGTTTATTTTATCCAAAACATAGTTCTTTTGATTTAATATCATATAGTGATGCTGATTTTGCCGGATGTAAATCTGATAGAAAAAGTACAAGTGGAACATGTCATTTCTTAGGACATTCACTTGTATCTTGGTTTAGTAAAAAATAAAATTCAGTATCATTATCAACAACTGAAGCTGAATATATTGCTGCAAGTCTTGCATGTGCTCAAATTTTATGGATGAAACAAACATTATCTGATTATGGCATAAATTGTCCAATATCATCCATAATGTGTGACAATTCTAGTGCAATTAATTTATCTAAAAATCCTATTCAACATTTACGTACAAAACACATTGATATTAGACATCATTTCTTACGTGATCATGTGATTAAATGTGATATTTCATTAGAATTTATACCTACTGATAAACAAATAGCAGATCTATTAACAAAACCCTTAAAAGAAGAAATTTATGTTAAATTAAGAAGGGAATTAGGTATATGTTCAATTGAAGATTTAAATTAAAATTTTTAAAACAAACACATATGCATTCATACCCTTAATAGTCGACTAATTTGACTTATAGTCGACTACATGCACAAGTATTACATATACATTTTTCTGTGAATTACAGTGTAGTCGACTAATTTCATCTATAGTCGACTACTCTAAGTTAAAATCTTAAAATTAACTCTCTGTTGTTTACAGTGTAGTCGACTAATTTCATTTATAGTCGACTACTCTGAGTCATAAACTGAAAATCAACTTTCTGTCGATTACAGTGCAGTCGACTACTTTTCTTATTAGTCGACTACTGATTCTAAACTCACAGTTTTACAGTTTTAAAGCTTATTGGATTTTTTCTTAAAATCAAACCCAAAAGCCAAAACCCAATACCCGTTTCAGTTAAGTAAAATTCATCTCAACCATAGATTTTTTTTTAACTCTATCAATCCTAGCCACATATCTAAGATCAAATCTTAACCCTACATTTATTTTACTATCAAATCTGAACCATACAATGTAAATTCTTTTAAAAGATAAAGTAAAAACCTAAAAACTACCCACTAACCCATCTAAAAACCGAGCTCTCTTCTTCCTCTCTTCAGAACCCATGATTCCAGGTTAGGGCATCTTCGTTGTTATCAAATTTTTCATCAAGTTCTTCATTTTTTTTCTCTGAAATCAAGTTCAGTAGTCGACTACTCCAAGTTCTAGTCGACTAATCTAGGGTTTCAACAGTTTGTGGTAAAATTCTAAACTTGATCTTTGAATCTTTTGTTATTTCTCTGTTTCATCATGTCTAGAGCTAAGAAAGCTAAGCAAATCCATACTTCTGTTAACGATAAAATCATCATTTATTTAAAAAGTCCTGAATTATTAGAAGAATTTAACAAAATATCAACTTTTGAAGTTCTTCCAGGACAATTTGTGAAATTTGATGATTTTATTCCCTGGAACTTTGGATCATATTTTGAAAATGTGGGATTGCTTGAATTATTCTCTGCTGAAAATAGAAAACCCACATATCCATTTCTTGTGCAATTGTTCTATACTAATATAGAATGTGTGGGAACTATTGGTGGTTCTGAAAAACTTAAGACTCTTATTAAAGGAATAGAGATTGACTTGACTACAAAGTCAATTGGAAAATTTTTTAATATTCCTTATCAAGGAGTTTCTCTTAGGTCAGTTAGGATGAATGATTCAGATCTTTTATCTAATCATATATTTCTTCCTGGATATGATAAACCTTTAAATAACTCAAACAAACTTCGTCCAATTCCTAGGTTCATTGCACGAATCCTAGTTTATAACTTATTTCCAAAAACTGGGAGTTTTCATTTCATTTCCCTAGATTTAGCAAAAGCTTTATATGCTATAATGGGAAATATCCAAGTTAATTGTGCTGAAGTTTACTTTGATAATCTTTTGACAATACCAAGAGAATGTCTTCCTTATGGTGCCTTTTTAACAAAAATCTTTGACAAATTTCATGTGCATCTCAAATCTGAAAATTTTGTTGTCCGTTCCATTGAATTCTTTGATTCCAATGCCCTAACTAGGATGAAGTTAACAAATTTTAAAATTCAAGAACAAAATCCTCAAGATGAACCTCATCCTCATCAAGAAGAAATTCCACAAGATATTCCACAATCTTCAACTCAAGCAGGAGCTTCTTCTAGTCAACCACCACCATTTCCTACAGAACCCTCATGCTTTTCAGACGTGCAATACAACACTCTAAGTGCACGTATTCTTGAACTTGAAACTGGTCAAAGAGCTCTATATTCTCAGAATTCATATATCATTAGTAATCAAGAAGAGCTAATCAAGAAGTTTGAAGACTTGGACACAAAGCTTAATGCATATTTTCAAGGACAGCAACCTCCTCCAGCACCTTAGGATGTTTTTATATTAAGTTTCAAAACAATTATGTTATTTTGTTTAAGTATCAAAAACTATGTAGTTGTGAGTTGTTATTAAGACATATGTAATATATGTAATATGTTATTTATGTTGCTACTATGTTGATTGTGTGTTTACTTTACTATGATGTTGTTTGGTTAGTTAATATATGTGCTACATATTTTAAACAGATCATGGTGATGAACATTATAGAACTTTTGGTCTTTATGGCAAGTCTTTGCCTACCTATTTGGATGGGTGAAGTTATGGACTATGTTCTTAATCTTGATGATTTGTTTGAAGTTTTAGCTCATGTCGAAGAAATAATGTCATGTTTAGCATAAATGTTTTTCTCCTTTTGTTGATAACAAAGGGGGAGAAATAGTTACCTATATTAGGTCATGTTTAGCATAAATGTTTTTCTCCTTTTGTTGATAACAAAGGGGGAGAAATAGTTACCTATATTAGAATTATGTATTGTTATGTATTGTTATTTTGTTGATAACAAAGGGGGAGAAATAGTTACCTATATTAGAATTATGTATTGTTATGTATTGTTATAGATTCTAATTTGCATATATGCAGGGGGAGTAAGTATGGTTATTTCATAATATTTAAACCTGGTTATCAAATACATACTTATGCATAACTTATTTGTTATCATCAAAAAGGAGGAGAATGTTGAATATCATATCTCCATGATAGTATTTTGATGATAATAATTATATACAAATGCACTAACTTTTATATGCAGATTTCAATATTAAAATATGAACAAGTGCAAGTTGATTTCAAGGCATTATGAAGTGAAGAAGATGAAGAACATATGAGATAATGTATTTTATATTTTCTTTACTTAGAATTATTGTACAAGCCTTGATCACACACACACGCACACACACAATATTAGAACACACTAACACATGCTTAGTGTGTTGGTTAACTATAGAAATCCCCTATGTTAACCATTAGAATTATAGTTAAAACTTGAGTATAAAAACTTTTTAGTTCATATTTTTTTTACTCTTAGTAGTCGACTAATTAGAATAGTAGTCGACTACTCGTGTATAAAACTCAAATACATGTTTACTACTTAAGTGTTTGACAGAAACATAAGTTTCTGTTATTTTACAGTATAGTCGACTAATCAACATTATAGTCGACTATTGAAGGCAAAATTTATTTTTTAAGTTTCTGTCAAAATACACTGTAGTCGACTAATGAGCATTGTAGTCGACTACTAAGAAATTTTCTGGATACACAGAGTCTATTTAAACTCAGTATAGTCGACTAATCTGTATTGTAGTCGACTACAGATACAGTTTTTCCAGAATTCAAAGTTTGAATTTATGACTGTTTATAGCCGTTTTTAAACGTTTTTAAAGTTCAAAAAATTGTCTTTTCAAGGGCTATAAATAGGTTTTCTGTTCAGAAAAAAATGCAGAGACTTATATGCCCATAAGCTTTGATCTTTGTGCATTTTTTCAAGTAAAAAATATTCAGATTTTGAGAAAAAAAGAAAAGTTTCTGAAATTGCCTCTGAACATTATTCAAATACTTATTGTTTAGGCAATTTATAGAAGTTAGAATCATTCCTAAGCCACTACTACACTACACTACAAATCAAGGCTTATAGGAATTGAAATTGTTGCTTCAAAAGTTCTCTCAAGTTGTGAGAGGTGTTAATCTCTTGGTTTAGAGATTGGTGTGCAAATTGGCAAGATGTTTGTCAATTGGTGTTGCAATTTACAGGGACTTGCAAATTGGTCAGGTTTGCTTTTGATTTTGTAAGTTTATTCAAAATCATAGTGGAAACTCTAAAGCGGGATTTGCTTGGGGACTGGATGTACACCGGATTGGTGGAACCAGTATAAAACCTTGTGTTTGTGATTGTGAATTTCTGAGATTGTCATTTTTCTTTGCAATTTATAATCTACTTTGCATAAATTTTAAAAGAACACTATTCACCCCCCTCTAGTGTTCGAGTGTATCTATTTCAGATCCTACAGTTCGGCCACTTCAAAGCCAATTGTCCACAGGCGAAGAACAAGGGCGGTCCCAAACGCCCAGAATAAGGAGGATCAAGTAAGCGGGAGTTCATTGGCGTCATTGAGTGTAATGCTGCAACTACTGACGCTGGTGGCTGGTGGATTGATTCGGGAGCTACCCGACATATTGCAAAGACGAAGGAAGGAATACGCGATTTCAAGGAGCTAGAGAAGGGATATTAAAGGATTTACATGGGGAACAATACATATCTAGATGTTGAAGGTATTGGTTCGTACATATTGGATCTTGGGGACAACATCATGGTTCTCAAGGAAGTGTTTTATGCACCTGGCATAAGACGTAATCTGATCTCCGTCTCAGCCCTCCTGAAGAAAGGCCTTGAAGTTAGGTTTTACAACAATAGAGTCTCTATTGGGAAAGACAAGAAGGTGTTTGCTATGGGCAAGTTTGTACCCGAACATGATTTGTTCTGTCTTTCTGTTGTAAAACCTGAAATTTGTAATAAGAATTCTGATTTGATTTATTCCTCGTGTTTTTTATCTGATTTTGATCTATGGCATATGAGACTAGGACACCCTGGTAATAGAAAGATAGATCAGATAATTAAAATGGATTTGTTACCAAATCTGACAGGTGTAAGGACATTACCCTGTGAACACTGCTTAACAGGAAAAATGACTAGAAAGTCATTTTCTGAAGGTCAGAGAGCAAGTGAACTTTTAGAGTTAGTTCATTCTGACATTTGTGGTCCGTTAAGCATAAAGAAACGTGGTAATAAAGAATATTTTATAACTTTCATAGACGATTATTCCAAGTATACTTTTGTATATCTTTTAAACAAAAAAAATTAGAAGCATTTGAATGTTTTAAAAGATACAAGACAGAAGTAGAAGGGACACTTGGAAGATATATTAAGGTGTTAAGAACTGATAGAGGTGGAGAATTCAATTCAAAAGAATTTGAAAACTATTGCATTCATTATGGCATTAAGAGACATACCACTATGCCTTACACGCCACAACAGAATGGTGTGGCTGAAAGAAAAAATAGAACATTGATGAATGCAGTGAGATGTATGTTGTCACATTCTGGTCTCTCCAAGGATTTTTGGGGAGAAGCAGTATTGACTGCGAATTATATTTTGAATAGGATTCCCACAAAATCAGTCGAGTCAACACCATATGAGATTTGGAATTGACACAAACCTGAATTAAGTCACTTAAGAAAATGAGGTTGCACATGTTTTCATTCCATATCAAGTTAGAGATAAGCTGGATCTCAAAACCTTAAAGTGCAGATTTATAGGCTATTCTGAAAAGTCTAAAGGATATAGGTTCTTCCATGAAGAAAAAGGGGTCATTGAAAGTAGAGATGCTACTTTTCTAGAAAATCTAGAGGAAAAGGAACAGGTTCAAGAGGCAGTACAATCTCTGCTAGACTTAGATGATATTCCTAATGATGACCTGGACATAGTGGATGAAGTAAATCATCCAATAATGGAAGATGAGTCATTAAATGAGAATATGCCTATGATAAATCAACCAGTTAAACCTGTCCAACCTGTTAACCTTAGTGGTAATAAAAGACCCAGAACAACACCTGCATGGATGGATGATTATTATCTGTATTCATGCGAACCATCATGTTTCTCGATAGCCATAGACATAGATGAGCAAGCAGATCCCTTGAATTATGTGGATGCTATGAACACACATGAATCGGAACAATGGCTGGAATCCATGAAAAGGGAGCTTGACCAATAGAGAGAAACAATGTATGGGAGCTATGTGACTTACCAGAAGATATGAAGTCCATAGGATGTAAATGGGTGTTAAAGAAAAAATATCGGGTTGATGGGTCTGTTGATACATTTAAAGCACAATTATCAGGAGACTTATTCTCCGGTGGCTAAGTTTGCTTCTATTAGAATTATCTTAGCAATTGTTGCACATCTTAACTTGGAACTTTTCCAAATGGATCTCAAGACTGTATTCATCAACGGAGAGTTGAAGGAAGTAATATATATGAATCAACCTGAGGGTTTTCAGGTTGAAGAACAAGAAAACAAAGTATATAAATTAAAGAAATCTTTATATGATTTAAAACAGTCATCTAGACAGTGGTATCTCAAATTTCACAATACTGTTATCCAACTTGGTTTTGTTGCAAATAAATTGGATAACTGTGTATATGTCTTAAAGAATGACATTAGTTTTTCAATATTATCCTTGTATGTGGATGATATTTTGCTGGCTGAAAATGACATAGAAGTGTTGAACAGAATCAAGTCAGCACTTAGTAGTGAATTTGAGATGAAGGACATGGGAGATGCATCCTATGTTCTTGGTATATAGATTCTTAGGGATAGAAAGTCTAGAATGTTAAGTTTAAACCAAGAAAGATATTTGCATGCGATACTTAGAAGGTTTGGGATGCAGAATTGTAATCCTGCACCAACACCTTTGGTTATGGGAAAGCGGTTGTGTAAAGAACAATGTTCTGGAGAAGGACAGAAACCGCTTGGTGTCCCGTATGCATAAGCTGTTGGAAGCTTGATGTATGCAATGTTGTGCACTAGACCAGACCTGGCATATCCGGTGAGTTTGGTTAGTAGATATCAAAGTAATCCTGGTCCAGCACATTGGGAGGCTGTTAAGAGGATTTTGAAGTACCTGAAAGGTACTGTGCACCATAAGTTAGTTTATCAAGCAGATTCGCTTGAGGTTCTTGGTTACTCTGATGCTGATTTCGGAGGAGACAAAGATGACGGAAGTCCACTTCTGGACATTTGTTTATTTTTGGTGGTGCGGCTGTTTCTTGGGGTAGTAAGAAACAGGGATGTGTGACAAGATTCACACAAGAAGCTGAGTACATAGCCTGTAGTATGGCCACTACTCATGCAGTCTGGATAAGACGGTTCCTAAAGGACTTGGATCTTAATTTGATGGATGGACCAATTGAGATATAATGTGATAATCAAGCAGCCATCAGCTTGATCAACAGTGGTGCAAACAGTTCTAAAGGAAAACATATTGAGATACAATATCATTATATTCGTGATATTGTGGAAAAGAAAGAAGTCTATGTGACTTATATTCCTACTAGTGATATGATTGTTGATCCCTTGACGAAGGGTATCCCAGCAGGTACATTCATCAAACATGTTAGTTTGATGGGACTTAGAAATGTCTAAGTCAAGAAAATTTTTATGAAAAATGAAAAGAGACGATCATGGATAATGGTTGTACTCGGTTTATTCACGTAGAGTGAATAGAGTATATATCTCATGGATAGTGGGAGTATGAAATTACATCTTGAGTCACATCTCACGGATAGTGAGAGTGTACGCTCAGAAAGTATTTGACCATTTCGACCAAGTGGGAGATGTAAGTGGGTTTTTTGGCCTCATGGGCCAAACTGTTACCCAACCCGTTAAGATGTGATCTGGTTGTTGTGGAATATCTCACGTTCTATGTGATATTCTCTAATCAAGATCAGGCGTTACGGAGAACGTGGGATAGCGGAGGAAAATCAGGCAGCAATTTGGGGACGGAGAGGGGGGTAGAATGCCTATATATAGAGAGGATTACCTCACCTCTGGATCATCTCAATAGAGAAATCTCCACCGGAGTCCCCAAATTAATCCCTTTCTCGTCCTCTTCAGTCCTCCTCCTCCTCTCCTCCGTCCCCATCTCCCTCCTCGGGGTCAAGCCCTTCTAAATAAGCAAGGTTCTCGAAAAATGAAGGATGACCCATGACTTTGTGTTACCAGCTGAACAATTGCCTCAGATTTTAGGATGTTAGGTTTTTTGGTTTTAAGCCATCAATGACACTAAAGGCCATAAGCTCCCTCTAAATGAACTCTCTATGGTTATCATATAGCTGATAATACTGGTTCTTACTATCATCTGGTTTTTCCATGTAGTTCACTAATATATCGAGGGTGTAATCACTAAGCTCTAAATATGTTTGGCATATGACTGAAATTACTATGAAAGAACTGATAAAGATTTTTCAATCAGGATGATAAACAGTTCTTGTCACCATTAACACGGAAGCATAGCCCAATAAGCCCTCCCAATGTTTAAAAGACCTCTCAGGATCTCAAGTTACAAGTAAGGAGTCTGCTGAGGAGGTCGGGGAGGGAGAAGAGGCAGTAGGAGGTGGTGACGGAGGTGATGGAGGGGTCCTGGCCGAGGAGGAGCATGAGAGGGCTGAGGTTGACCCAGAAGAGGGAGATGGGGACGGAGGAGAGGAGGAGGAGGACGATGGTGCACTGGAGGAAGAGGGGAATGGGGGAGGAGGAGGGGGAGATGGAGGGGATGAAATTTTTTTTTTTGAAAATTGTGTGTATAAATTTAATAAATTTGGGAGATAAGGGGGTTAAAAACAAATTTTCTCGTCGGAATTTTGAGTAAATGGTCTTATTGACAAAAAGAACGAGATTAAATGCCTTATCGTCACCGGAGTTTTTAAAAATACCAAACTGGCAAAATGGTTCGTATAAAAATACCAATTTGATATTTTAGCCTTTTATTTTCCTATAATTTATATAAATTGAACCAAACACCCTTTTAGGGGGTGTTTGGTTGTATTGTTTTTGAGAAATGTTTTCTCAAAAGTACTGACGCATGGCATTTATGTAATTAATAGTTTCTATACATTTCTATAAACTGTGTTTGGCTCCAAAAAAATTTACAGAAATGTTTTCTGTAAAGTGCCCAAAAGTACCAAATTTTATGGAAATTGATTTCCTTCTAAAATGGGAGGAAATCTCTTGGAAATCTGACGCATTCATTATTTAAATAATAAAACTCATTAACTCTTTTCTACAAAGTTCTCACTTTTCTATAAAGTTGGTGGTGTTTGGTTACATTTCTATAAATTATAGGAAATGTTGCTATTTTCCCAAAAGTTATTTCTCATTTTCTTGTTTTGAACCAAACAAGCACAATACAAAAAATAAGAAAATTTGTACTTTTTAACTTCTCAAAACTTTTCTTATAATTTTTTAAGAAATACAAGGAAATCAAATTTGGGATGGAAAATATTTCCTATAATTTATAGAAATGTAACCAAACACCCCCTTAATCTACATGGTGGATAGTCCCTCCCAGTGGATCCACACCACACTCCAAGAAGCATGAGTGGTCTTAATCAGAGAAGCTTTAAGGTTGCATTGGAGGATGCAAATTCTTAGGGAGTTTGAAGGTTAATCTTGGAAAATGTGAAAGAGCTGCTTGCAAGGCATACAAAAATAATGAGAGAGAGAGAGAGAGAGAGAGAGAGAGAGAGAGAGAGAGAGAGAGAGAGAGAGAGAGAAAAACAAGCGTGTGTGAGCAATCAAGAAATTTCAATCAGCTGAGAGTTTTATCCTTGATCGAAGGGCTTGTATTATCTATTCAAGTCAATATTTCACATTTCGATTTTCCTCAGGTGCTGATGTCATATTTTCTTGAGGCGCTGACGTCATATCCAATGGTTGGACCATCAATGCGAGTTCTCTACAATTCTCTGTCATCCCCATTTTTGTGAGTTTATTTCATGATATTCACTCTTCCGAGTGAAGTCTATCGTTAATTGTTGATCAATGAAGGAAGACTTGCTGTAGTAATCCCACTATTTGAGATAGTGGAAGTTTGATCTGAAATAATTCTCATGGTTTTTCCCTGTGAAAAATCAGTGCACCTCGTTTAATACTTTTGGTAGTAATTTGCATTGCCCATTTTATCGCATAAAGAGGAAAACTTTTATTTCGCAACTTAATAGTTGTTTTCCCAACACTATGTTGTATATTTAAGAAAAAGCAACTCCCTTTTCGTGTACGCGTGTTTCGCTCTTCTAGAAAAGGGTTAATTGCAAATAGACCGTTTACTATCGCCCAATTGATGATAAATCCATGCAGTTCTATGTGTGCGGATACAGCCTTGTATTACTTGCCCAAGTGCGGATAGACCTCCTTAGGAAACTTTTTCGACTCTTTTATGATTAAAAAAAAGCAATTGGTAGGTTATTCCTACCGATAGAACTATTAGAATAAACTCCGTCACCTCAAAACTTATTTGACACTTTCAAGATTAAAAAAATTCACTCTAGAAGTCTATATGCACAAATAGAATTATAGACGGTCTATCTGCAATTGGATAATAGTACATGGGGTCTTTCTACATTTAACACTTCACATAATCCCAAAAACGCTCTCACACTATAAAACAAAAAATCAAAGGAAACACCCTCGTACTTGCAAAAATCAACAAAAGTGACATCATCCTTGAAACTCAAGGTGAATGTTTTCATTTTCGGAAAGATCATCAGAAATGCTCCAGGGGAAAAAAAAAACCCTTCTTTTATCCATATATTTACAAACAAAAGGAGGTAGGATCTCGATTAATCATAGACTGAACTCTAGTTTTAGCCATAAATTTACAGACAACGGGGCATCACAATTTCTTGATCTCGAAACAAAGTACAGATATAGCGAATGACCTCGTGTATTCATTGATAAGACTTGAGAGGTTGGGTAGTACACTCATTTATACATGACCCGAGACCTGCAGTATACAAAGTCTCTCAACAACAAAATGCCAAATATAGAAGGTATATATACACCACCAAATATAGAAGATACATATATAATAAGAAGATGCGTCAAGGGTGACGAGACTGATGGCGAATCGGGAGGCGTAGATGGACGAGGAGTCCGTGCATGGCGACGAAATCCATAGCCGAAAACCGAGACATTCAAGGAGAGATCCTACGATCGAAGTAAATGCGGGCGAAGGATTTTTAGCGTAGTTCGCAAGGGGCCCCGACCCGGGCCCAGGTCTGGCCTGGGTTTCCGGGCCGGGCCGGGCCCGGGCCGGCCGGCTTTTTGGACACCCCTAATTGAACTGAACCTCGCCAAGCAACTTATCGATTTAACCAAGTCAAATACGTGTTGATCCCTCTCCCCCGCAACACGCTTCAGATCAAGTCAAAAAGGCGACATCAGTTGGCTAACCCCAGAGTTGAATTCTGAGCTAAATTCGAACTCATAGGTGAAGTTCACCAACTAACGAACTTTTCCCATATAGACCAAGTCATCCACTTCCGAAGAAGACGTGCCCAAGTTAGAAACGACCCTCGCGCACGTCCGCAGCGACCTTCGCCCACGTATTCAGCGAACTTCGCCAAGCCAACGAAATTCGTCCAAATAGCTGTTTCAAAGCTATTTTTCAGGGGATAACTGCCCTCCACTAACTCCTACTTTAATGGCCACTTAATCCTCATTTAACGGGACCATTTACTCTCTCTTTTAGCCTATAAAAGGAGAGGAAATCATCTATAAGAAGGTACACGAGACATGGACAGATACACACACACAAACACGCATACGCGCAGAGACATACAAGAGGTATTATACGAAGAGAAGACTGAGCTATCTTCCAAACGATCCAATCCTCATCAACAGCAAAAGGACCCATCGTCTTAGTCGGCGAGTCAACGGAGTACAAAATCGACGCTCCATCGACACATGGAAAAGAACCCCAGGAAAAAAATAAAATTTCCTTTGTTTCATTATATTTTCTTTTGTTGTAATTGGTGTCAATTACAATCCTAAAGAACTAGAAACATTATGCTACTAAATAAACTAGATAAATAATATAATATTTTTAGAGTATTTCTCTTAAATATTATTACATGGTACTAAATTATCTACACTTGGTAATGATTGGAAACTAACTTTTTTACAAAAAAAAATTATTTAATATTAATAATAGTAATATTAATTGTTAATTAGAGTATAATAAAAATTTATAAAATATTTATAGTATTAAGTTTTTAAGAGCATAATTAAAAAAGTAAATTAGATAAATATTTTATAGTATGTGGACAATATAATTAGTTTAATAGTATTACTTGAGCTAAGAATTAGAATATTAAATGAGTTAAATTACAATAAACCCAATGAACTTTCAGCATTTTGCGGTAAATAGACCATATGAACTTCAAAAACACACTAAATCCCTAATAACTTTTGTAGAAAGGCCCAAATATTTTTTAAATAAATTACACCAAGCCCCCAAATAACTCTCAAAATGCTTTTTTATGCCAATTTTTGGTTCTAATTTATAAGGGTTATCTGTAAAAATTTAGAAAGTTATTTGTGGTCTTCTTTGAAACAGAAAAATCATTAGGGGTTTAGTGTAATTTCAAAAGTTCATATGGGCTGAAATTCATAAGGATTTAGTGTAAATTACTTTATTAAATAATTATAATGAGAAGTAACTATTGCAATATATTGCAGGTATTAAGTATAACTATATAGGGAACATTAGGAAAAAAAACTAGCAAGATTAATGCGGTTTAGTTAATTTAGTGTTAAGTTAACAACTTTCAAGTGGAGGGATATATTTAAAGAGAACTTATAGAATTTACAGTTTTATTTAAGAACAATTTTAGATTTGGGGACTTATTTAAAAAAAAAGTTAACATTGGGCGATCATTATAAGAAAAACATTCAATTACGATAACTACACAATAATAAATAATTCATACATTTCTTTTTAAGCAATCTTAATATACAATTTTATTTATTAACACATAGTTAGATCAGGAGTAGAGAACTAACCAAATATATTTATGATCCTGATAAATATGATAGCAACGCGTAGAAAAAGAGCTGAAATAAAGTTTTTTACTACAATCTTAGACTGTTCTACAATGTTTCAATAGTTTTCCACTATGTTGTTTGACTAATTTTTTGTTTTTACCTTGTTTTTTCTTTTTTTTTTTTTGTGACTAAAAACAAACACATGAAAGTCTAGTTCGAGAAATATCCAACTAGCAAGCTCATGTGCGTCCCTCCCTCCAGCAGCAATTTTTTTTTACCTAAATTTGTTATTAACTAAAAATAAAACTTTATATAGTGGCTAGATATACGTACATTCAAGCACGTCGAAATCAGCAAAATCTGAGACCTAAAATAAACAACAATACGCAAGATCCTGCACACAAAGATATTTTCAATAGATTTTTTAAAGGAAATTCTAGATGAAGAGGAACTTCATTTATATTCAATGTCCTAAATGTAATCTTCGCATCATCAACATCCCTCCTCGGTTGGCGACAGCTTGGAGGATAATGCGCTCTTCGAAGAAGGGCTTTCTTACGTCGACGATGAGCCTGGCAAAGAACGAAGATGAAAAACAAATAAAAAGTAATTAGATCCTCAAAACTAGCTTAATTACTAAAAAATTTGTTATGACAAAAATATACAGAGGGGCGGGAATTTGCTCATTGATTAAAGCAGGGTTACGAGAGTAATTAAAGATTGGTTTGGAGTCAGCTTGGGGCAAGGGGTGCGGGCAAATTAATACTGAGGTGGAGTCAAGAGCGATCTTGACCGAGTTGAACATCGCCAGGCAGCGGGGACGCGCAACTAGCGTTTCTATTTCATGCACAAGCGTGATGTCATTTATTTTTCCATCCCTTGGGCTGTTATGGCCCCCTTTGTTACCAAACAAGAAGAAAAAAAAAACTAATATATAAAAATCATTATTTAATTTATCGGTATATATGTACAAAAGCAACGGATGTTAACATTGCGCTGGCTATCAATTTATATCATTCACATCTACAATCCACACCTAATTTTATAGTAAAAACTTTCGAATATTCAGAAGATGAACATGTGCTTAATTTGGTTGGTACAGCACTTGTGGCTTGAAAGGTGTACTACGTAGTGAAAAATCATCAGCTGTGAAATTCAATGCAATTTACCTAAGTTACTGCGAATTCTATACAAAATCCTAACGTGTAGTTATTTCCTAACTTAGTTATTTGATAATCGTCTAGAAATTTAAAATTGATTTGGTTGATTTGCTATAAGTCCAATTTTGACCGCGACTGAGTTGTTTTGATTGTTATTATTGAACGCGAAATTTAAAAAAAAATTATTTTATATGTATATCATATATGCTCACACGTTAAATGTGTTTGACCACTGTGCCGTTGCTTGTATTTCATTATAATGAACATATAATTTGCACGTGCAAAGAACAAGAGCGCAAGATTTAAGTTTAGGTTGCCAACATGTAATAGTTAAGCCAAAAAAACTGAGAAGGGAAGAAATGCAAAGATACGCAATCATTGAAAATGAAGTTGTAATCTCAGCAATCTAAACGTGTACTAGCAAAACGTAATTGACGCAAATAAGGGTTTTTCTATAGAGTGCCTTTGGACACTCTATAAGAGAGGAGAGAGATAGAGAAAGGCGAATAGTGGGAACGGAAATAAATGCAAACAATAGGCCCTTTTACTATTCACCTCTTTATATCTCTCTCCAGTCTTATAGAATGCCCTTGGGCACTCTATAGAAAAACCATTTGAATAAAGGCAATAATTAATAACCTATATACTTGCTTACTGGAAATAAATTTAGTCAATGATGATGCACTCATCCTTCTTAATTGTATAGTTTAAACCTTGGCTCGCTCGCCACAACGCTTGACGTTCTCAACCTAACGCTTCACTGTCGGATCATTAGAGACCAACCTTTGCATAGTATTATATGCACTTTGCTGAAGCATGATAAGATGAACGTGTTTAATTAGCTTCAAATGTTTAAATTTTTTTAAATGTAAAAAAAATGTTGTTTTTTTCTAGAAGTAACTTTCAAACTGGGTGATTTTAGAGGTTTCAGTCAATCTTGGTGTCATTGGATCTATAATATCCTATCTTCCTCCAAATCTGCAGTCCTAGTAAATGGATCCCCACAAATTTTTTCCAATGCTATAGAGGTTTAAAACAGAGAGATCCTCTCTCCCCTCTGCTTTTTCTCCTAATTGCTGATGTCTTATGTAAGATGATTAAAAACAGTGTTGATGCAGGAGATCTCTCTGCTCTGAATCTAAATGGTGACCTCCAAGCCATTAGGACTCTCCAATTTGCGGACGACACTCTTTTATTTTGCAAAGCTTCTAACACCGATATCAGTGTTCTCAAAAACATCCTGCTCATCTTTGCCAATATCGATAAGAATGAATATAACGTCAAACAAATAGTTTCAGTTTAAATTCTGAATATTATATAATCAGTAAGACCAGTGAAATTCTATATATAGATGGAAAATTACAAAGTAACTTGCCGCTAAAACCGCACTAGCACCAATAAGGTTGGCATTATAAGAGAACAAAAGCACCTGTGGGTGTGCACTAGCACCAATAAGGTTGGCATTATAAGAGAACAAAAGCACCTGTGGGTGTTCACACACAGCAATAGTAAAGTCATCTTCTCCATCTATCCTTCCAGATCACCTAATCCTATTGTAAATCCTAGAAGCAATGCATCCAGGTTCATTCTTGATCTCAAAACAGTTTACCCAACTTTCATAAGCTTTGTCAAATGGAGAATAGGATCAGGAGATTCATGCAAGTTCTGGTTGGACAGGTGGGCGGGTATCAACTCCCTCAGCAGCTTATTCCCCAAAGCTTTCTATCTAGCTTTCTCTCAGTCTAGCCTTATCAGCTCCCAAGGTTCATGGCAGAATAATGTTTGGATATGGAAACCTATTTTGAGGAGAGGCATCTCCATAGAAGACAAAAAAGATATCTCCGACCTATCTGCCTTCATTAATCATATCAGGCCTGATCCCGACAAATTTGATACCATTCTATGGCCTCTCAATCCATCTAATTCATTTTCGGTGAAATCGTTATACGACATCCTCATCAAAGGAGGCATTTTATCCCCTTTCCACAATTTCATTTGGAAAACCCCTATCCCCCTCAAGGTTAAAACCTTCCTGTGGATTCTAAGCAAGAAAAAGCTTCAAACAAAGGATAATTTGCTCAAAAAAGGTTGGATGGGTGACTTATCTTGCCCACTTTGTAGCCAGATCATGGAAACCCATGATCACCTGTTTATATCATGTCCCTTTACCCAAGCTGTATGGGCCATCTTGCTACCATCTTCTTCCACCAGCTTATGGCCCCAGGAGGTAACAAGTTTGATTAAAGGCAAAGAAGAATTCTTGGTCAATCAGAATCATAAAGCTTTATGGAGGATTTTGTTTCCCTGTACATGCTGGTGCATTTGGAGGAGCCGCAACAACTTTATTTTCAATAATACTCTCTCTTCTCCCTCCTCTATTGCAGCTAATTCTTCCCGCTTTGTTCTCTACTGGACAGGGGCTTCTAAGAGCAAAAAATCTCAGAGGATGCTTAATGCGGCAATAAACTCTGGTCTGCCAGCAATAGCGGAATCTTCTCGGAATGAAAACTTCGAAGAAAATCATCCTTAAGGGTTCGGGTCCCCAGGAGATCCTTTTGGTTTTGGAAATTTCAGTTTTTGTTAGTTCCCCAGTAATCTCTGCTATTGGGACAGTAGCTTCCTCCGGTTCTAGCAGTCCTCAGCTCATCCTGAGTTCTTTGGCTTATCAAGTTGTGGAAATGTGTTTTGGTAATGTATTTGTAATCAGTTTTTGTTACGTTGGTTTCTATTAGCAACTTCTGGTTTTCTTTTTTGATTTTTTTGAGTTCTCCTGGATTAAGGAAGGCTTGGAAGCATGATAGGTGTAGACTGGAGGATGACGACAAAGGTCCGCTCTCCTCCGTCTACATCTATTGTACTTTCCTCCTCCTCCTTTTTTGGTAAACTCAGGTTCAAATGTATATTCTGGTTGTGATATAAATATATTTTTATGAACATGGCTTTTCGCCCTGTTTTTGGCTTCAAAAAAAAAAAACTGGGTGATTTTATAGAAATTGTAAAGTTTCTGTAACCTTATTTGTTTAGCATTAATTAATTAAGCACTAAACTTTACCACCTCCTAGCCAAAAAATTTATATAGAAAACCCAAAAATACCCTTTCAAACTCACATTCAAGGCGCACGACTCATTTTATATATGTTTATGTCCAAACTATGAGCATAAAGAAAATCTAACTAACACAAATAAAAGAGCATAACAGTAAATCTACACTACAAAAGAAAAATATATCAAAATAATAAAAGAACATGAAAAATAAACAACAAAATAAAAAAGCATGAAAGTAAATCTAAGCTACAAGACATGAAAATAAATCTAATCTACCAACATAAAAAGAAAATGAAATACTAAACATGAATTTCTAAAATAAGAAAATAAAAAAGAAAAATAAAAACTCACATTAGAAGGGGTTGTCCCATTGAAAGAAGATCTTCATAAAGAAGATCTTCATCTTCATCTTCTTCAATAAAGGAGAAGAAAAGAAAATTTAAAAGGTGGGAAAAAAATTAGTAATGCTCCTCTCTAAATGAAGTTTAGAATTTTGGAAGTTCTTATCAATTAAGAGTAATGCTCCAATCTAAATGAAGATTATTATAAAATTTTTCACACATTCAAACCCTCACTCTACCCCTCTGTTTATAGATAACAAGAATCTCTCACAACACTTAGATTTGTCTTGCCCCCCATTAGCTCTCACAATTAAAAGATTTGGTTTAGGCCCAAAGTAATCCTCATAATCGTTGGATCTCTTAAAATAATCTGCACCCTTGATTCAATACTTGAGAGACGGGCTTTGTTGGATTTATTATTATTTTTTGCATGTAATTCAATTAAGACTTTTGGTCTTCTAAGAATTTAGCTTGGCGATCAAATAATTGAATATGTATCAATTAAATTTGAATTTCTATTATAATATGTTGCTGTTGATAAATTTTTTAGAATCTACCAATCTATAATATGTTGAATTCTGCTTTCCAAAATGAGAGATATCATTTTTCCTTTGCAATTGACCACATTGAACACGAATTTGACTTTATTTTTTTCCAGATTTGATTTGATTCTTTATTGTAGGCCAATTTATTAATGATTACTGACCAAGAAAGTAACGAGTGCTGAGATTTTACTTCTAAACTTAGTAGTGGGCATTGGATTTAGTCATTCTGTGTTTCATTAGATATCTTTTGGGCTTTAGATAATCTTCATTTGACATCTTATTCAATAACTTTTCTTTTCCTGCAATTTAAAAGAAAAACACGTTATTAGTGATATATTTATTCATATAAAATGGATAATAAAGATATAAAAGTGTAATAAATTGTGATGATCAACTTGCTTACTGGAAAAAAAAATAGTTAGTAATGAGGCACTCATCCTTCTTATATAGTGTAAACTTTGGTTTGCCACAATGCTTGACATTCTCATCCTTCTTATATAGTGTAAACTTTGGTTTGCCACAATGCTTGACATTCTCAATGTCAGATCATTAGAGACAAACCCTTGCATCGTATTTTATGCACTTTTGCAGTCTTTGCTGAATCATGATAAGATGGATGGACACGTTTAGCTTCAAATGGAAAAATTTTTAAATGTAAAAAAGTATTGTTTTTTCTAAAAGTAATCTTCAAATTGGGTGATTTTACAGGACAAATTGGAATGTTCAATTACTACATACCCCCCCCCCCCCCCCCCCCCCCCCCCCCAAAAGCGAGTTATGTGTTCGCGTACCAACCATCTCCTAGCCAAAATTTTCGCTGAAACCCCAAAATATACTTTCAAACTAACATTCAAGGCACATGACTCATTTTATTAATATTTAGGTCTAGTTATAATAAAAAGAGTAAAAGCATAATTTTATAGTAGAGCTACAGATGAAGTCAATAAGAATATAGAATGGATTCTACTAAAGTTAAAACTTGAATAAATCTTGATTGATTTGATATGAGAAATTTATATATTGATATCTACAAATTAGAACTTTAAATCATTTAAATTCTCTTTGTTGTTACTTGAATTTAAACTGTCACATTGGTTACAGTCATCTTTTTCCCTACAGAAATGGAGTCACGACTTTGAGAAAATAAAGAGAGAAATGAACTGAACTGAGGAAAAAAAGGGGAAAAAATTAACGTTCTAGTATTTCATAATCCATCATGTAATGAATATTTTCCTTTATCTTCTTGCGTATGAACACTATTAAAAATCTTGGGTTGTTTTAGTTCTTAGTCCCACAAATCTTATATAATTTCATATAGTCCCTCAATTTTGTGAAATTGCTCATAAGTTCCTTAAATCCTAAAATGTCTTGCGATTTGGTCTTCCAAGAGCCAAAATACCCTTCAGCTTATGTTCCCCCAAAGTGGAGTTAATATGATCTTTGATCATAGTATATATATCTCGTAATTAGACCTTTACACCTATATTTTAATTGCTTGGATGATTGGTCATATATTAAATATTTATTGGATTACTAGTCACTTCTATATTTTTTGTCAAAGCAAATACGACTTACTCAATATGTCACAAGTTATTTTTTTCAAAAAATAAAACGTCAAATGCTATATAATTATCAAATACAAGTTACGCGATTCATCACAAATTTTCATTTATCTAAGTGATCAAGATATCAAACATAGGAATAACTCTGTTATGTCAAATGATCAAGACTTTTTTTATGTCACTAGAAGTGATTAACAGTCCAGTTTGTATTCAATTATATGACTAATAATCAAAGCAATTAAAACATAATTATGATTGTCTAATCTTGTAATAAATACAATGACCAATGATCCAAATTGTGTGGGACCAAATTGCAAAACTCCTTAGGATTTAAGAGACATATGAGCAATTTCAAATATGTGAGGGACTACTATCTAACTATTGAAGATTTGTAGGACTAATATCTAAACAGCCCTTAAACCTTTAATATTTTGAAAATACTCGCTCAAATCGTTGAAGTTGCTATTAGCTCCCCAAATCCTCATATCCTGTTACTATTATTATTGATTAGAGAGATTAATTTAAAACAATGTATGAGATTTGAGAAATACTAATTTCACTGATTTGAGGGTCTAATTTTGAGACGACTTATACAAATTGAGGTGACTTAGTACTTTTCATGATTCGAGAGACTGGTTTCCAAATATGAAAAATGTAAGGCACTCTGAAATAGATTCTAATAAAATAGTCCCCAATCATATTCTCAACTAAGTTTTTTTTGATATGAGTCCCCTATATCTTTAAGAGCAAGGGCAGCAACCTCTGAAGGAGCCTCTCAAGACTGACGTGGCCGTGGAGCTTGGCAGCCCTCCCTCCAGCAAACTCCCAACGCCTCCCAAGCCCCTCTCCTAAGGCTGAGCTGGCGTTGGGGAGCTTCCGAACTCCCAAGCGCTCCACAAATTTGTGGAGCGCTTGGGAGCTCCCAACTACAGCAGAATTTTATAAAAACCTCCCTTTAACAAAAACCCTTACCAGCGATGATGTCGAGGGTTTGGCGGCAACGATGATGTCGAGGGTTTGGCGGCGAAGAGGCCTCCGACGCCGTTGCCAGCGATGATGTCGAGGGTTTGGCGGCGAAGAGCAGGATGCAGGTCGTCGTCGAAGGGTGTGATGACGTCGTCGCCGAAGGGTGTGCGGTCGTCGTCGCCGAAGATGAGGAGCTGCGGAAGTGAGATTTGGGTTTGAGATTTGAGATCTGAGGGTTTAATTTGGGGATTTTATTATCGGGTGGCGTGTTTGTTTGAGAACTGTTGATATTTGGCATAAAATAATTATGTATAATGTTTGAGAACCTATTGATAGTTGATATTTTACCGTTGAGTTGAAAGAGCCGTTAAAAAAAAACTAATCTAACAACAATTATTAATGATATATTTATTCATGTAAAATAGATAATGAGGGTATAAAATTGTAATAAAATATGATTATCAGCGGTCCGAAAATTGGACTGTCCATGAGGATAAGCTTCTTGTGTCTGCTTGGCTGAACACGAGCCAAGACGCCATCCAAGGTACGGGGCAACACAAAGATAAGTTTTGGCACAGAGCTAACGACTACTTTATCCAATACTCCACCGATCCAACGAGTCGCACACCAAACCAAATGATGCACCGTTGGTCAACGATTCAACTGTCGGTCAACAAGTTCTGCGGGTGCGTTGCTCAGATTGAAGGAAGACAAAGATCTGGTACGGGAATTATTGACCAGGTAAATATTTAACTTATATGTTTTTATGTAAATATTTAACTTATATGTTTGATTATTCTAAATTTAACTCTTGTGTAGACTGCAGAAGTAAAAGAATTATACCAATCCCTTTATGGTAAGCCATTCGTGTTTGACCATTGCTGGGTTGAGTTGCGTCATCACCAAAAGTGGAGCCAACAAATGGAAAATTACAATAAGATTCGATCACAGCCGAGAAGAACCACGAACTCTGATTCCTCACCAAACAATTCCATGCCAGCGACCCCCATCGAGTTGAACATTGACTCGGATGATGTTATAGCAAGGCCTGAAGGGAGGAAAGCGGCAAAACTCAAGAGGAAACAAAATGTGGAGAAATCTGAGTCCGCTAAGTCCATTATGGGAGAGGCTTTCGCGTGGATGAAGCAAACCAACAAAGAAAAAATGGAGCTAAAACAGAAGAAACAAGATGACGATATCATGAAGATCGATCTCTCAACACTCAATTGAGTTCAACGTCAATACTTTGAAATGCGTCAGGCAGAGATTTTGGAGAGGTGGATGTCTAAGGGTTCTTCCTAATTATCATATATTGTACTCGCATCGCATCCTTATTAGTTCTTCCTAATTATCAATTAGTATCTTATATTAGATTTATGATTGTACTTGAAGTTGAAAAATTTGGCATTGAATGAAAACAACTACTTTATTAAAAATGAAATTGGCGTAGTACAACAACTTGAACTCCTTTTCTGAAATTACATTAGACATAAAGAAACTTAATCCTCGGCGATGGATCCCTTAAGCTGCCACAGATGCTCGATCAAATCATTTTTTAGTGATTTGTGTGTTTGCGTGTTCCTGATCCGATGATGATTTTGGATGAACTCAGTTAGAGGCACCGTCTGCACATGAGAAGGTTCAACGACTGGTACCGAATAAGTAAAGTCAAAGTTGTTGTCCAATTGACAATCACGTTCATCTTCAACGATCATGTTATGCATTATGATACAAGCTGTCATGATATCTTTCAGCACACAAGGTTGCCAGAAACGTCCTGGTCCACGAACAATCGCAAATCAAGCTTGCAACACGCCAAAAGCTCGCTCAACATCTTTTCTTGCGCTTTCTTGTTGTTGAGCAAAGTACTTGCTTGCAACACGCCAAAAGCTCGCTCAACATCTTTTCTTGCGCTTTCTTGTTGTTGAGCAAAGTACTTAGGCATCAGTCGGATGACGGTCAAAGTTTGCGATACCTCGAACTTCGTGCCCAACATCGAAGACCGCGGGTTACATCGAAGACCGTGTGCGTTCCCTCAAAAGCCGCGGGTTACCTCGAAGACCGTGTGCGCTCCCTCGAAGACCGTGGGTTGCCTCGAAGACCGTGTGCAACGGTTAGAAATAAAATACAAGAGGTTTAAATATAATTAAAAGTAATGGGTGAAATATTAAAATAGAAGAGGGGTTTTTTGATATTGTTGGAGCTCCTAAGTAGGAGCTTGTTGGAGCTCCATAAAAGAAGGAGTACCAAGGTATAATTTGTTAATTTTTTATTTTGAAAAGCTTGAGAGCTCTTGAGAGCATGCTGACTAGGACTCCTAACTGGGAGCTTGCTGCACTTGCTCTAATACTCCCCAAATCTTCATATTCAAAATACTCCCCAACCGTATTCTCAACTAAGGTTTTTTGATATTAGTCCCCAGTTCTTTAAGTATTTTGACTTTGTCCCTATATACTTTGACTTGGTCCCCCAAATCTTTTAACTATTTTAAAACCAGTCCCTCTAGTTTGCACAAATTTGGAAGATTTTGGGACTAATTTTAGAATACTTAAAAGCTAGGGACTAATTTATATGAAGAATTTGGGACCTACTTTAGATATACTTAAAGCTTGAGGAAGTAAAATTGCAAAGTATGACGATTTGGGGTACAATTTCAAATTAGTGACGACTTGGGGACTGATCTCGAAAAACCCCTCTCAAGTAAAACCCTTGCTCATCCCTAAACCCTAATCCTCTTCCTTCCTTCATCAGCGCTGGGCTCAAAGATGCCGAGAACGAGCACGGTTGAGATCCCCGGTTGCCCGCCGCTGCGAGCCCTAACCACCGACGTCCTCGGCCTCGTCAAAGGTAACAAATTTCGTTAATAATCTTCGCCTTTCGTTAAAAATCTCAACTTTGAATTTTTATTTTCGTTTTCATTTTTGTGCGGGATATTTCATTGATTGTCGCTACAGTTGTCGAAGCTCGAGGGAAGGCGGCGATTCCCAAGGTCGTGGAGACGTGGGGCCCACCCGACGCTTCCCGCGGCATCCTGGCTGCGTCCTTTGCCGATGACCTGAAGCGACCGGTTTGTTTTTATGATTTCCTTGATTCAAATTTGTTACTTCAACTGGAAATACTCACAATCTGGAAGAGTTTATGTCGGTTGAAGTAGTGTTAATCGTGATAAATTATATGAACTCATTAAATAAACTCGATTTTCAAAGGGGAGCAAGAGATATGAGTAGATTGGGTTTTTGTCAAGTCAAAACAAGTTGATTGGGTCAATAGCGGAGGTGTGCCTCTCTTCCTGAATCACCTCCTTGTACTGCTAGTCGTTGTTAATATTCTTGTAATTATGAATAACATGTGGAATTGCACAAATTTGGGATAAAAATGAGAAGGAAGGCGATGTGCTTTGGAATTATTCGTTGTGACACTCTCTGCTTCTCATCCATTTGCACAATGTCTTTGACTTCTATTGTTTATTCTTTCAGTAGAGTTATATTTTTCTTAGGGCACAACCACAGTCTACTAACATCCCAAAACATAGATTGTGAGCATTATAAATACTAGTTGACATGGGCTTTAGTTGCCCTAATGCTGCAATATTTCCCAAAATATACAGGCAACAATAGTAGTAAGTAGACTGTCGATAGAGATCCTCTACATCCTTGATTGTAGAGAATATCTACATCTCATCAATCAAAACTTCTCGCTTAATGGACACCATAAATGATATTAATTATCTAAATAATATATAAATACTTTTAATTGTGGGACCCATTGAGATAAGCCAATGATACTAGCCCACCTAACTAATTGTCAGTATTCTCTACAATCAAGATTGTAGAGAATCTGGACCCATAGAATGTGTTCATTACAGAAATCCGAACTAATAAGTTGACTTTTAACTTTCTTATGTTGTGTAATATTCGCTCAGTTACTTTAGCAGCACTTGAGATTTGTTCCATGAACAAGCAACTTTCAAGGCTCGAAGTAAATACTAGGATCCATTTAGTCAATATTCAACTGATCAACTCACGATGCAAATTTAGGAAGTCAATATACTTTTGGCATCATATAGCACTATTTGAATGGTTCTTCCCCTTACTTCCTTATCTTAGATTGATAAGAGAGTGAGGCATCACTGGAAGGAACTTCTTGTTTTCTTTTTGTTCATAAATTTTTTGATTAATATGGATGAGAATAGGGTAGCTTTTATTTAGTATTTGGAATTACAAGCATGACACCTGGATAAAAGGAGTTAGGAGCCATGCCCAACTAAGAAATTTAGTTTCTGGCAAAGCTAGAGATGGCCTTACTCAACTCAAAGGCGACATTCTTATCCATGTCCAAAAATAATAGATCATATATGAACTCCACCTGGACTTCTTGATGACATACAAACATGGATCGTTGATCTTTACAAGCTCAATGATGATTGCTTGCTGCAGACGATTTGGCATATAATGTAGTTTATGTCATATTTAGGCATTTTCATTATGTTTTTTTAGTATATCGATTTGGCCCTTAATAGAGCTGAATAGAGAAAAAAGATTCATGTAAACCCAAAGATATGAAACTTAGTTGTGCTATTGCATTTATTATTGTTTGGAACATCAAAATTCAAATATAAAATTTTATATGAAGCAAATTATGATAAGCTTAAAGACCAATTTGTGTTTGTATAATCAAATTGACATGTCTTATTAACAAGTTCAAAAAGACCGAACATCAAAATTCATAATAACAATTACAGATAAGATGGTTAGATATAAAACTAATTTCAGCAATATAAGACCTATCAAGTTGCTTTGAGTTTCAATTTGTTATCCTTTGGTATCTGCATGTACAGAACACTAGGTTTTATACCTAGTAATGTTGCATGTAGATCTTATGCCTATTACCCTTTGCAATTTAATTTAAATTTTCCCATGGTGTTAAATTATTCATTAATTTTGATTTTAAATGGAAATACCGTTCTTTTAACCTTTTAAGTGTTGGAAATTTTTTGCCACATCCACTTTTATGCTTAGGAGATGTATATGTTGCCTGATGCCTTACTGATTTGTTCATTTTAGCATTAATACTTATGTATTGTTGTCTTTTTATTGCAGCTTATAGCCGTTGCACGAAAAAATAATCTGGTGAGTAGTTTATTCACTAATACCTCCTTTTGGTTACTAATATATTTTTTGGGCTTTTCCAAAATAATAATGTCTGCTTATGAAGCACAGGTTGAAATTATTAATCCTTTGAATGGACATTCTCTTGCTGCAATCAAAGTTAGCGAATCTAGTTCCGGAGGCCTTTCTGTTGAAGATGATCCAATTGTTGGATTGCACCTCTTTAAGACAAAGAGAAACGAGTTATCATCCAAGTAACTTATTCACTTTATATTCAAGATTACATTTTGCCTCTAGTTCCAATTCCTATACATGTCGTACTACACGTATTACTGTTATTTGCTTCATCGCTATACTCTTATAAACTATAGGAGTTTTCCCAATTACAATTATGGGACTACAAGATACAATAACATCTGTGGTACTAGCATTTCTGTTCATAAAGTATTCCCTTGTAAAGTACTTTTGCTTCAATTCCGTGGAACATCAGCCCAACAATATAAATTGCTTATAAAGGTTAGTTGTCTTAATACCACTGCTAGCAATCATGTATTTGCATCATTTTGTGTTGAGTTCCATGCATTTTTCTTTCTCAGCATAACATTTATGCTGTTTAAAAATGATTTACCCTAGAAATGCCTGTTTGATGGGAGTAGGGTGCAAGGAAATTATGGCTGGGGTATAATTCCACTTTTTTCTCTTGCTATCTATATCTTGTAATTCCTAGAGGTTCGAGTTCTGAGATACTAGTTATTTAGTGAGATACTACTTTGTATGTATATGATTATATATGGCCTTCTCTTTTGTGGTGTGGTGGAATTGTGTTTGAAACAGTGTTTTAAATATCGGCCGACATGTCCGACATGTCGGCCGATATAGCGGATCGAGGTGTCGAGCGACACAAATCGGGGAAATATAAGTCGCATATCGTTTTTCGGCGACATATCGGTCATATCGGCGAAAAATCGGACATATCGGCCGATTTTTCCTGTTTGGAAAATCGGCCGAGATTTATGAAAATCGGTTCAGCCTTAATGGGTTAGGTTTGGGTTAATTGAAACGATGATTTGCCCTCTTTTCGAACCCGATAGACACCCCAACAGCCGATTTACACCCGATCAAAAGAAAAAAAAAAAGAAAAAGGCGAAAAATCGGACATATCGGCCGATTTTTCCTGTTTGGAAAATCGGCCGAGATTTATGAAAATCGGTTCAGCCTTAATGGGTTAGGTTTGGGTTAATTGAAACGATGATTTGCCCTCTTTTCGAACCCGATAGACACCCCAACAGCCGATTTACACCCGATCAAAAAAAAAAAAAAAGGAGAAAAACAACGATCAGAAGAGAAAAGAAGAAAAACCCCTAGGGCTCGCTCGCGACTGGGAACCAGCAGCCTCCTCTCGTCGTTTTTGCCTTCGTGGTCTCAACAACAGTAAAACCCTAGGGCTTCTCCTCTCTCTCCTCCCAGCGACATAGAAATCCGAAGCTCTTCTTTCTTCTGCGCCATCGGAGCCGCCTTCTCATCTCTTTTTTCCCCGCGCCACCATCATCGGAGGGTCCTCACATCGTGCTCTTCAGCCCTCTGGTAAGCCTCTGACCTCTCTCTCTCTCTCTCATTCTGATTCTATGTTTTGGGATGTAGATGGAAATAGTGAAGCTAATCTCTCTCGGTAGTCGGTATTCATTTATTTTCTTATTTTTTGATGGGTTTGTGCTAACTGCTAAGGTTCTTAACTTTCCCTTTTTTTTCTTTTTACTCTTCTTTCTTTTCCTAAATTATCATCATAAGTTTCTTTTTGTATCTTAGAGCAAATTGTGGACAAAAAGTAATTAATTAGTTCTTTTGGATTAAAAGTAAAATTATCTCGTTACAGTTTTTTATTTTTCAGGATGAATCTCTTATTTTTTTTATTTTATTTTTCAGAGATGGATAACTTCCCTTTGAGTTTTTAAATGATGGGAAAGCTTGCATAAATATTTTTTTATATCTTTACATTTTAGCTCTAACTTGATTTTTTTTCTCCTGCAATTTCAGTTTGTGCCGAAGGGCTTCTGTTGCTGACTGCTAACTTGATTTTTTTCCTTGCAGCTTCAATTCGTGCCAAAGGGTTTATGCTGCTAACTGCTAAAAACTTCATCAAAATCAATAAAATTTTAGTTTTCCCCTTCAATCTTTTTAATATCCCCCTTCTTTTCGGTTTTCCCCTGTCAAATAAATGTCAAATAAAATTAATTTGAAGTTAGTAATTGAATTATAAAATTGAAATGCAACAAATTCAAATAAATGTAATCGGTAATTGGATGTTAAACAATTTAGGAATGCTTAGATTACATTTAGGACATGATATTATACATATGCGGATCACCCGATATGACAATCCGATATTTAGTCCATGTCCCCCGATATATCCCCGATTTCCGCTATCCGACATGGATTTCAGCCGTCCGACATGAACCCGACATCCGATATTTAAAACCTTGGTTTGAAATATAGTTTACCCGATTGGGTCCTGTAGATAGGATTGTTACAATTTTTTGACTTTCGGATTAATTGCTTGAAATCACAGTTTGGGAAGCTGAACCATTATCCTGAATGATTCCTCAGACCACTTATCACTTTTATATTTGGGGATTTGAAATTAGTTAGAATTCCTATAGCTGTCTCAGTCAAGGTTTTAAAAAAAAGCTTGCTTCACAACTTTGTGAAGGGTAAATGCTTTGAAACTCAAGGGCGAAGCTATTTATCCCTTGAAGCTTATGCCTCATCGCTTAAAGCATAATTGAAGTGTGTGCTTCGCGCTTCATAAAACGCTTTTCTTTTGAAGCGCATGTTTTAGACAAGATAGGAGGATATAAAAGGATTTTTGATTAAACATTAAAATGCCGCTATGTATTATCAATATGACCATGTGAGAGTGAATAAAATATATATGTTACAAATTTAGCTTAGTTTATTATGATTAGTTTCTATACTTAACATATTTAATTTTTATTTACTAATTAGGACATGAATATATATATATATATATATATATAATTTATTGTACCATTATATATTATATGTTCATAATTTTTACAAATATAAAATTAAAATTCTTAAACTCATGAAGCTTATGCCTCATGTTTTGAAGCTTACGTCACGCTTTCTTTAAGGGTCTAGCGCTTCGCTTTGCGCTTACGCTTTTTTAAACATTGGTCTTGGTCTAATTTATTAGTAAACCGACTTCAAATATCAATACATCAAAAAAAGTATAATTTAAGAGATATTATGTAGAAATAAGGTTTTAAATCTATACTATATATTAAAAACATAGTAGGCATAGGAAAATTTAAAGGACAATATCATTCCACTAAAGACACGGGAGCAATTTTATCTTTTCACATGAATGTTAAAATTTTCACACTTCCCTATACACTCTCCCTCACAATTAAATTTACACATCGGTTACCTAACAAGTTCAATTTTAAAACTTTAAAAATAAACATTTTGCGAAGAGATTGAAACCCATTGAGTTATTTGTGCAGCATAAACATTTCAAATATAAATTACAATATAATAAATAAATTCAATTACAATTAAAAGTAGGAATCTCATATTTTCAAGAGAACTTTTTTGTATATCAAATGCGGCCTTAATTTTTTTTCCTCTAAAATTCCAAATGGTAAAGCAACAAGTACTGAAATTAAAAATTTTAAAATAAACGATGGACTCAAAATACAAAATTAAACCATATAACATTGCCATTTATAATTACAAATTACAGAACTTGATACCTTAGTTTAAATTAAAAATCTATTTATTATATATATATATATATATATTTGATAATAATGTAAAATATAGAAACATAAGTTTTAATATCTGCATGTGCATTTGCATGTGCAAAGCTATTAGTGTCAATTATAATCATGTATAAGCATTATTTTGTGTTGAGCTCCATGTATTTTTCTTTCTTGGCATGGCATTTATGTCTATTTAAAAATGATTTACCTTAGAAATGTCTGTTTGATGGGGTAGGGTGCAAGGAAAGGTTGGGTGGGGGGATAATTCCACTTTCTTCTCTTGCTATCTAGATCTTGTAATTCCGAGAGGCTCGAGTTCTGAGATACTAGTTATTTAGTTTTATACTACTTGGTATGTATATAATCATATACGGCAAGCTGGATGTAATGCTTGCCTTTTGTGATGTGGTGGAATTATGTTTGAAGTACACTTTACCCAATTCTAGGCCATCAAGATGGGATCATTACAATTTTTTGTCTTTCGGATTAACTGCTTGAAATTGCAGTTTGGGAAGCTGAACTGTTATCCCGAATGACGCCTCAGAGGCTTAGACCACTTTTTACTTTTAAATTTGTAACATCAATAAATCACAAAAAGTATAATTTAAGAAATTTTTTGTAGACATAAGGTTTCACATATCAATTATAAATCTAGTTTGGTCTTGATATTTGTGGAAGAAGCAATTATCAAGTATCAGCTAGAACCCATGGGTTTCAGTGAATCATTATTTCAAATGAATGTACAAAATCATGATAGAAAGTGACCAGAGGGAAAAGGAGAAACAGCGAGATAGGAGAGGATGTATATTATTTTCTAGAGAAACATATGATCTTATATGTTGAACAGCTGAACTGCTGCTAGCTTATCTCTATTTAGGAATTGTCTTTCACAAGAGATCTGTCTTGCAGGTCTAATGTGCTCCTTATATGTACGGAAAAAGGAAAAGCAAGCTTGAGGCCTATTGCAACAACAAATGCATCACTAACCACAGCTACTGATTCTCAAAGTACGTGGACTGTTAGCGCTGCTGGCAAAGTTATCTGTTCTGCAGTGACTGCAAATGAGAAATATGCTTTATTTGGAGGGTAGGTCATCCATAAATCTTGATAAAATAAATACTCAATGAAATATCTTTATACCTAGGTGTAAGTTTCTTCTTTTAAAGGCAGTGGCATCTTCTCTTTTACCTCATTTACCTCTTGTTTTATTTCTTAGGAAGGGGATTGAACTGAACGTTTGGGATCTCGATAACTGTAGTAAAACCTGGACATCAAAAGCTGTGAGTTATCTCATTCTTATATCCGTGATGATTTTCAGAGGTTTGATACTCTTTCTTGAAGTAAACTCAGAATTTTCCTACTCTTTGACTTTTTGCCCCTTTACAGCCTCCACGTAACAATCTCGGTTTATTCTCTCCAACTTGGTTCACTGCCGCAACATTTCTTAGCAAAGAAGACCATCATATAATTGCAGCTGGAACAAACAATCATCAGGTACTGACATGGTCTTCTCAAAGTTTGCCAATAGCAGTTCTTGTTTGAAGCCAAGCCGTCATTGATCACTGTAGCAGTTCTTGTTTGAAGCCAAGCTGTCATTGATCAGTGTATCACTAATAAGAAATATCATGTAATGGGCTTTGGGCTCAAATTCATGCAAAGTTGTCAAATTTTTCCTCAGCTCTTTGAGCTTATTAGGTTCAAGCAGTAGTTAGCCACTACACAGTCATTTAATAACAAGCGCCACCTCTTTGTATTATGCTTGTAGAAAACTCTTATGCAAACATGTGGCTCACCATGCTTTTATTAGATGGATTGCTTGCCACACTCATATCTTCTCCCTTTCCTCCATGGTCATTTCATCCATATTTACACAATATGCAGTACGTAGCAGGTCGTGGTATGAATTTAGGGACGCAATTCGCCACGATGAAAATTTGGACTCCAGGGGTAGCTTGCTTTGGTATGCAAGTTTGGTCAGTGGTATGTTGTATATTTTTTGGGTGCGCTTACCATTTTCCAAAGTGTATAGTAGAAAACTAGAAACTAGAAAGCTAATTATGCATTTCAATATTTTTTTTCATACAAACTATTTCAATGCTTCTTTTTTAAGGAGTTTTTTTTTTCTAATTTTCTTTTCACATAGTTTGTGTTAGGATCATAGTTTCATTTTACGTTTTGTTAACATAGGTACTTAGTTACTGTAAAGTTATTGAATCATATATTCTATTTTGTGCTCCCTTTCACTTGATTGTGTACATAGCGTTGTGTCTTGCGCATGCACACTTTAAAGGGACTTTGCGGCCCACATACTTGTAAGCGGTATGCCAATTTTGGGGAACCAATTCGTGTATCGGAGGGAATGAGTTCGCAAATGTATCGGGAGTGAGTTCGTAGGAATTGTACGATAGTTCGAGGGGGGTTCAGCGAATCACGCAACTATGGTTTCATCTGGTTTCTGAAATGCCTAGTTGCCACCTATTTGTAATTGTTGTGCAACAGGAGGTGACTTCCCTCTTGAACAAAAAACAGTATCCGTTGATTTAACCATTTAGTCATCTTGTTGGCCTCTGATATCTTTAACATTACTCAGGTGCTTTACCTCATTACTAGTCAACTCAAATGCTTGGCATGTTTTTGTTAATGAAACTTTTGATGTGCTCAATATTTAATATTTGCTTTTGAATCTAAGAGCCAAAATACTTGCCGCATATATTATCTAGATGGCAATCAGAGCGTACTGATTTTTAAATTTTATTGAGTTTATGCCTTTATTCAAACTATAGCACTTTACAAAGCTGTGCTCTGTGCTATTTAATGTTTGTTGTTTGAGATCCCTATAATAATAGATTGTTATTTTTGTGGTACAACATGTTTTTAATAAACAAGTAGCAGATGACACCATCCTTTAGTATGTTTAATTTCAATTCATAAGGTATGTTTACACTTTCTGCAAAACATGTCTATATAATTAAAATTTGGATTTGGAAATTGAAATCATTGCATTAAATATCATTTCAAATCATTTCTGTAATTCTTTGGGGATTAGTTGAAGACTGAGTCCTTATTGATAAGCATATTCTGTAACAGGTCCGCCTTTATGATATTTCTGCTCAAAGAAGACCTGTTATATCAGTTAGTTTCAGAGAGACGCCAATTAAAGCAGTCACTGCAGATCCAGATGGTCATACTGTCTATGTAGGGACTAGTTCTGGGGATCTCGCTTCCTTTGACATACGAACAGGTATATTATAATTACATTTTATATTAACTATGTCCCTTATATGTTATTATGCAACTTTTTTCTCTGCTACGTGATGACTGATACAACCACCACCACGAGTGGTTTGGTGGAAGTTTGCAGACCCAAACAGATGCTATACCTGAATGTTTTATGTGTTAACTAATTCGATATATTTTCAAGTTTATACCAGTGCTTAAAACGGCTCAATCAGGGCACACCTTCAGGAAATGTTGTAAGGTGGCACATATATGAGGCTCACAGGCCATGAGGTGTCACTTTATCATATGAGGAACAACTGAAGTGTGCCTATCACACCTCATGTTCACCCTTTACACGAGGCATGTGCTTCACAAAACTGACAGAAAAATGGTACTGATTGGAAACATATGATTCGATAGATGTGACACATCTAAGGGCTAGATCTTAGAAGGAAAGAGTGAAGTCATCTATAATTTGAACTTTTGGTAAAAGTGTCTATAATCACCTCAACATCCACTTAATTTATTCTTATGTTTTGTTCTTTATAATATTTATAACTTTTAAAAATATGAGTAAAGAAAAATTCTTGATGCATATTGCATATGGCTCATCATATAAGTCAGTTTTGCTAAACGCATTCATTTTTTTAACCATTGCTCTATACATGATTCTTGGAAACTTAGAGTAGACATGCGACAATCCAAACATCTTGTTCTTGTTATTTCTTTTCATAATGGTGAAATATGTATTTGTGTGTCTGTGGCAATTATAATTTTAGTCATTCTTTTTTTGTATTGGCACATGTATACATGGCTTGAAGTGATTGTTGTGGCATTTCCTCTGTCCTGGTCATAATTTTCTAGTACATGGAATAGTCTTTCCAGCTCTTGATACTTTTTTTATTTACTTCTTTTATCATACTGCTCTGGCTGTTGAGAATTACTTTCTCCAATCATTTATATACTATGTGAAACTTGGATTGCAAGGACACAGGTTTCATGTTTTTGACGATAACAGACGGTATTCTTTCTTGCACATTTCGTGGAGTTTGGTTATCATGATAAATACAAGCAGAGAATATCATTTAATCTTTAGCATGGAAGTCCTTCAGTTATTTTCCTTAATAATAGTGAGAGTTTATCTAGATATTCTTCTAGATTGTTATATTATTAAGGTTAATTGCACATAAAACCCCTGTAGTATCATGCTTTGGAATTTATAATTCTGTGCTTTGATTTTGGCACATAGATTCATTCGGTATTTTTTTTCCGAATCATTTCAACCTTAGTGAAAGTTTAGCAGATATTGCTCTTAGAAAATATTAGTATATCTGAGGGTAAAAAGAGTAAAAAAAAAAAAAAATCTCATCGAGGGTCTATCGGGTAAAATCAATCTACAACTTTTCATAAGTTCCAAAGCGCGATACTACAGAGGGTCTACGTGCTTAGCCCTAATTATTATCTGATTTTGAAGTTGGAATTAGCTACTAAAATTGACAATATGAATGGTGTTGTTTGTTTAACTACGAAGTCAGGGACAATTCTGTAAAAGCATGTTCTGTATTTGCAGGTAAATTATTAGGGTGCTTCATTGGCAAATGTTCTGGAAGCATTAGGTCCATAGCGAGGCATCCGGAGCTACCGATAATAGCTTCATGTGGTCAGGCTAATACCTTTTTTTATCAATATTTAAAGCTATAGTATTATATATAGCCTTTTTCTATTAAAAAAGTATATCACGTAGTTGGAGCTTAAAAAATTAGTATGTACTTGCTTATATCTTCATTAGTTACTTATTTCAATAATCTAAGCTGTATATGCTCATGATGCAGATTATCTTTTTTGATAGGGCTATGCTAGTTTGAATTTATTGTTACTGCCTTATTGTTCATCCATGATTTTAAAAATTTTCTCTCTGTAGGCACGCTCAGGTGAGTGTATTATTATTGTATACACATGGATTATGCTAAATGAATTTATTGATATATTTCTTTGCCAAGTAAAATATGCGGTATAATGTTGACCTCAACTAGTTTGAAACACAGGAATATGGAAAGGTATACTGTAGTTAGAGGTAGGAGTAATGTAGACCTATAAGCTAAATATATCCTTTTGTTTGTTTGTGACAAAGATGGACACAAGTATCTAGTAAAAAACAGAACAAGATATCTATCCATTGGTTTTGATTTCTCAGGGGGTCAGTGCAATCCAATTTTCAAGGAGATCTGTTTGTTAATCCAACACAGTAGGTTTATTGTTTAGGTAGGATGCTGAAGCGATGGTTCTATTTTCTTTTCGTGGTCTGTATCTTGAGATTCTTAACTTCATTGGAGGAGTTATATTATGTGCCAGTTTGGTTTAGCACTTGTTGCTCTTAATCTATATATGGTCCAGTTACCATTTGACTTCTGTTCTTAAATACTAAATCAAATATTTGGCTCAGTTCTTTTGTTTATCCTAATGGTCATGGATCTGAGAGAGAGAATTGTTTCTGCAGGTCTTGATAGATATTTGCGAATTTGGAGTACAGAGACCAGGCAACTCCTTTCTGCAGTATGTTGATGAATTTTCATATTTCAATGGATTGAATTAGATGAAAATAGAAATTTTGCTCAGTTAGAACTTCTATTATTGTAGTCATGACCAGTTCTTGTATGCATACTGATGAGTGGTTGGCTATACTCACTCGACTGCCACATGATCCTATTTCTATCATTGACACTCTTATTGTTTTAATTACAGGTCTTCCTCAAACAGCATCTCACAAATGTATCAATTGATTCACATTTCTCCTATGAAGGTCTGCTTCTTATTTATGAATCCATTGCATGGGTACTTCTCAATTTTATTATTATTATAGAAAGATGTCTTTTTGCTCATATTTAATAGGTTTAAGTCTTTGCTGCTTTCTTCTTTCATATAGATTTCCTTGTAGTGGGTGAATATATTTGAGATAATTGACAAGCTATATAGCATTAGGTCATCTTTGGCAACTTCTTAATGGTCCAAATCTTATTATCATTTGATAATCAAAATGCTACAGTCATTCTACCGACCATTTATCGTAACATTTTTAAATTCAACAGGACATAATTATAGAGAATCTTACGAAGTAACGGTCAACTGCTTATAACATTGACACGTACATGCTTTCATTTGTGCTGTTAGTTTTAAGACTCCTAATCCTATGTAGCTTGTCAAATATCTAGTGAACTGTTGCCAATAGATTTCTGTAAGATTATGCATTCTGTGACCAGGCTCTTCATGTTTTTTCTCTTATCTCAAATATTCTCAAGTGTTGAGTTTTCTCCTTTTCCTTCTCAGTCACTTGGTTTTGTAACTCAAGTAACAGTTACAGAATAAACTATCACAATCACACCATCAGATGACCTAAAAAACGGTGCACTATAACATCATTTCCTTAAGAAATTTGACCTTTCCAGAAATTTCATGTTGCCTGGAATCACAATTAGGCACTCGTATAATTTGGTTGTGCATATGTACTTAACGGGCAATCCCTAATTGTATAAAAGATTCATAATGTAAATTATAACCTCCTTAGAATATCAAACAAGAATCAGTGGTTCTCCATATGGATTTCAATTTGATTTAATCTGAAGTTTACTCTCCAGGACAACCCCAGATCATGTTGGTGCTCGATACTAATTCCTGATGCAAATGAATATAACCCTTTTTTGATGGACCAATGTGTACATGTTAATGTGCTTATTTTGTTACAGAACCAGCTGGTTCTGCTGATCAACCAAACAATGTGAAAGCGGTTGAACATACTGAAGCTGATAACACTGACGATGACCACGACGACGATGAGTTGTTCTTCAAGAAAAGCAAGAAACCAAAGATAAGGGAGAAAAACAAGGCAAAGAAAAATAACAAGCGAGCGCCTGAAGAGATAGCACAAGAAGATGATTCATTTAGCCTTAGCGAAGATGACACTGATAAACTGAAGGCTTTGAAAAGAAGAAAACCACCTGCAGAAGGAGAAGGGCGAACTAAAAAGATAAAGAAGAATAAGAGCAAGGGAGCCCAATACAATAACTGAGCTATAATTTAATCACATGTTAGTGCCATATCAGCAGCGCTTACCAAAGCTGCCATATTAACTTCAAATTTTGAACACGAGTTTTGAGCAAAGAGCAGAATGATGAAACTAGAAGTGAAGGGATAATGTCGGGGCTGCTCAAGTTGACTGAGACGGCAGAATGAGATCCACGGAAACAGCAAATCCAAGGCATTTTATAGTATTTTTGTAACTTGATTGTATTGTTTTTGTCCCAAAAACGACCAAAAACGAGTTTCTTGAAAAGCTCATTTATATGTTTATTTTTTTCTCTATTTTTTGTGACTCCTTAACCATGGTAATTGTATGTGCTTGAGAACACTTAAAGAGTTTGGTAAGAGGCCATGAGGCTTGACTTTTCTGTTCTGTTGATATACCCTTTTTTTTTGTATGGTAAAAATTTTCAATACAAAGTCTCTGAGAATGCTTGTACGTATGTCAAATTAAACTATTAACCTCTTAGTTCAGGAACATAGCAATCTAATTTGAAAGCTAACATGTGAGTGGAATGTTTTGAGCCATACAAGTGGACATTGAAATCTCTATATTGTCCCAAATAAAGTTTTAATGTTGTATTTATCGGCGGTGTTCTTTTTCTTCTGATTTTTCATCCCTCTGTGTATCCTTTTCTTGTGGAGCAAGGTAAGGCCTAGATGAAATGTCACCTTATATCAGATAAATTGTTGATGTGAATGTTAAGCTTTATCCAAACCAAATATGACTTTTGTACAAACTCAACTCTGTATGCTACTAACTACAAACTCAACAAAATTTTAAACATATAGATGAAACCTGAGAAAAGTTAAAAAATAAAAAAAGAACTTATATAACTCGGTTGGCAAAATTGGGTTGTATGTTAGAACAAACTACACCAAAGCACCGAAACTATCTGAGCACTAAAGACAGAAAGATGAACCCCGGTGCCAATAGTTGTAGGAAGAGCATAAAAAATTTCAAAAGTTTATATCCTAACAAAAATTATTGGTGGGGACAGATTTAAAACACATCTCACAAGGACAGTTGTCCATTTAATGCACATCTCCAACATGTTTTAGGGGGTGTTACTCATTTGGAATTGTTTGATTCGACTAGGACGATTGTTCAAGAATGAAAGAATATAACAAGAACTTAAGGAAATACTAGTTAAAAATAGTAAAACACGTTATAAAATTTCCTACCACCAATGACACTTGCAAATTTACAACCGGAAACATGCCATAAAACACTAACCATAGTGTGTGTGTGTGTTATATATCATTAGAAAGAAGATATTTTGCCCCACAGACCAAGAAGTTAAACCATAAACTTCAAAGATTTAATAGATTTTATTCAAATAAGACAAGGTACAATTTATTCACTTCAATCAAAAACAGACACCAAAACAACTCTAAAAAAGTTTACAAGGGCTACATTTATTTAAATTTCAGATTTTATATCATCATTATTTTTTAGTAGCCATAAGTTTGTCTCCTTTAACACTTGAGAATTTTTGAGAACCATTTGAGAGAAGCCTTAGGGTAACGTTCCACGTTATCTTTGAAGTCCACATAGGTGAGCCCAAATCTAACAGTGTAGCCACTGTTCCATTCATAATTATTCATTAGAGACCATGCAAAATATCCTTTCACATTCACTCCCAACCTTGAAAACAAAAAATAAAAACTTATTAGTAAAATATTTCTTAAATAAAAATTCTTTAAATAGTTGTTGAAAGCTTCTCAAATACTTACTTGATGACTTTTCTAACTTGAGCCAAGTGTAGTGCATAATATCGAATTCTAGCTTCGTCATCCAAAGTGTTGATGCTCGTGAACAAACAGTCGATGGGAGTTGTCCGCAGTAGGATGCAGCTTCGATCCTGACGGCACTGAGGAGAAGGGAGAGGATGGATATTGGGACCGACTCCTCCTCCGACTTTACGCCCGATTCTGAGCGCGCGGGGTGGGCTGATGACCTGCATATGCAAGAATCGCAGGAGTACGGGGCTAGTTTCCCCCGTTGTACCTCCGATGGTCAAGTCAGCTGTGGAGCTTGAGTGGGGTTTGGGGGAAGGTCCTCGGGCCATTGAGGTCCTCGGAGCGTACTCTTTTGAGAGTTTTCTAGTTCTTTTTTAACCAAGGTAGGTTCCTGGTTTTTTATGAAGAAGAAGTAGCCAAGCCAAAGAATCACTTACCTCCTGCGTTCCTCTTTTCTCCTCCTTTTATAGTCCCTTGCCTCTGGGTGTGTTGTCCCTCGGCTTTGGTCATACACAGGAGGCGGCTGAGAGGTGAGCAGTAAAGGTGTTGAGTCATCCTTCTCCTTCCAGATGTCGACTGGTAACTGGAAGGGAAGTCATTCGAATACGGGAGAGAAACGGCTTCTCTGTATCCTGTATTTGATAGAAGAGGTAGGGTGCAGGATAGGTCGGCTGCGTGGCCGTACTTCTCTCTCTAGGTGGTGGCTGGTGATTGGAGGAGAAGTCATTCGTGCACAGGGAAGCATCATGGCAAACTTCTGGGAAATGACTTGTGAGTAGAATAAGCGGCTTGGGCACGAGGTTTGTTAGAATGGATATCTTGATGGGACTAATCAATACTGTTGTCAATTGATATCTGAAGTGAACTTGGTCGGCTCTTATACCTTTAGTCAAGACGGGTTGATCTACGAGTCATCATTATGGTTTGGCAACCCGATAGTCGAGTGAGCTTCGGGTCTGGTGTATAGTCGAGTCCTCTGCTCGAGGAGTCGTCTTAATTACGAGGGGGTGACTGATCCCGCACTTCGAGTCGGTCATGATGATCCTTGATCGAAATATGACTTGTCTGCTCATTTGGTCGAGAGACTTGACCTTGGCTGGGCTTATGAGCCTCTAAATTGGTTTGGACCATAGCTTTCTTGGGCTTATGCAGACATTCTCTCGACACCTCTATCTTTGGATGGTAAATTACCATACCAAAACAAAGCTCCCTCAAGTAGGGCTGTCCATTTACCGCTGGCCCCGGGCCCGACCGGCCGCGCCCGGGCCCGGCTCGGCCCGCGAAAACCGGGCCAGCCGTTCCGCGGCCCGGCTCGCGGTGGCCTCAGCGGCGGCCCGGCCCGGCCCCGGTACAGTGCGCCGCCGGCGTCAACGCCCGGGCCGGGCAGCCGGGACCGGAGCCCGCCCTGGTGGCAACGGTCACCAGTGTGACCGTTGCCGCGAATTAGGCCGGCCGTGGCCGGCCGGCCCCGGACCCGGAGGTCACAACGGTCACCCATGGTGACCGTTGGTGAAAACCACCAGGCCGGCCCGACCCGGCCCACAACGGTCACCAAAAAGGTGACCGTTTGTGCCGCCAAAACGCCCGGATTCACGGCATAAGTGACCGTTGTGGCCGGGTCGGCCCGTCCCGGCCCGGTAACAACGGTCAGATTGGCCCTTTGACCGTTTTGCCCTCAAAAACGGTCAAAAAACGGCTATTTTGTGAGGTTATTTTGGTCATTTACCTAGGGGGCTGGTTCTATAAATAGAGGGGGGTTTTCATTTGTTTTCTTCACACCAAAAACTCATCTCTTCTCTCTTATACTCTTATACTCTCTCTTATACTCTTATACTCTCTTATTTATACTTTCTAATCCAATCCCCAAATGGCTTCCGGATCTGATTATGAAGAGCAAAACATATCTCCCGATCCTGAATTGAGTCCTCCTACTATGAGTCCTCCTACTATCAGTCCTCCTACCGAAGTTAATCCCGAATCCGGTGGCGACGAATCTGCACCAAGAGCTCCTAAACGGCCAAGATCCGATGTGTGGAATTTTTACGAGAAGATCGACGTCACCAAGGATGAACACGGTAGGATCCTCACCCAGAAGGCTAAGTGTGCTTTGTGCGGCAAGATTTTTCAAGCTCATCATAAGAGCGGCACCAACCACCTCAAACGCCATTTAGATAAACACAACAAAGGCCAGCCTCCTCAAGGTGATATCCGACAATCCATGATTTCTCAATCCTCCTCTTCTGGTAGTCTCGGTAGTTGGAACTATGACGCTGCCAGAGCCAGGAAATGCGTAATCAGGTTTATCATTCTTAAAAACCTTCCTTTTAAATTAGTAGAAGATGATGAATTTGAAGATATGTTTAGAGATGGTTTTTATCCTGCATTTAAAAAATTTTCTCGTCAAACCTGTCAACGTGATATTTTAAAATATTATCAGCAAGAACAAGAAAAAATAATTTCTTATTTTAAAAATTTAAACTGTAAATTTTCTTTAACTTCTGATATTTGGACATCTAGAGCACAAACTGGATATTTATGTATCACAGCACACTGGATTGATGAAAATTGGCAAATGTTTAAAAGAGTTGTTTCTTTTATTGCAATAGAAGAGTCACATACTGGTGCTAATGTTGCAAATTTAATAATTGAAGAACTTATGAAATTAGAAATTTCACAAAGAATATTTTCTCTTTCACTAGATAATGCAAGTAATAACAATGTAGCTGTTGATTTTATCAGATCATCTTTATCATTGCCATGTCATGGTGATCTTTTTCATATTAGGTGCATCTGTCATATTTTAAATTTAATTGTTCAAAGTGCATTTACTGAAATTAAACCCATGATAGAAAAGGTTAGAACAGTTGCTTACATGCATAGTGCTTCTGAACAAAGACTTAAAAGATGGAAACAATTTTGTAAAAGAAAAAATGTAAAGCCTAGACTAATTCCAAAAGATGTTGACCATAGGTGGAATTCCACATATGCAATGTTAAGTGTAGCAATAGAATATAAAGACATTATAACTGATTTTATAAACTATTATGCTTCTAGTTCTAGTTCTGGTAGCACTTATGGAATAACTGAAGATGAATGGACAGTTATATGTAATTTAAATGAAATGTTACAAGTTTTTTATGATGCTACCATGTTATTATCTGGCTGTTATTATCCAACCATTACTTTAGCTGCTTTACAAATTTTAAATATTCAAAATTTTTTTGATAAATATCGTTTGGATGCTACTTTTGTACCTATGGTTTTTGAAATGGAGAGCAAATTTAATAAGTATTTTAGACCTATTCCTCATATTTTTGGTTTGGGGGTTCTTATTGATCCATGCTTGAAGGATATTTGCCTTCGAAGTTTGTTACAGTCATTGTATGGTGGGCAGGTTATAAACTTAGATGATGGAACCACCCTGAATGCTACTACTCATCATTTACTTATTAGAAATTATTTTCAAACTTTATATGATGAGTATGCAGCTAGACATGGTGTAGCTGCACAACAGTCTGCAGCTTCGGTTTCTTCGAGCTCATCCCGAGCCCGAGGTAAAAGTGTAAGTTTTGATAGGTATGCAATGGTAGCCGAGCTAACTGGTGGATCTGGACTTGGATCGTCATCATCGGAGGTTTCTGAAATAGATGAATATTTTTCTGCTTCTTTAGTCGATCATAGGACATGCTTGGATCCGTATACTGTACAAGCGGTGATGTGCTTACAAGATTGGTGGAGGTACGAGAAGCGAACGCAAGGCATCGATCGGATGGCTGGAATTGAAGATAAATTTGAAGAATTGGGACTAGCAGATAGATATAAAGAATAGATTGTAGTTTTTATATCTTAGCTTACAATTTGTAAAGAATTATTTTGGAAATAATTGCAAATGATAGTGATATAGGTGAGTAGGTGCCAACCTAGTTGGGATTTACTTATCTATTGTGATGCGATTAATTCCAAAATAAATTTGTACTTGTAATTTGTAACTGATTTATCAATTATTAATAAAGAATATGTTTTTATCATTTCTTATTTGTAATTTATGTCATTTTAAGTAATTAATAAAATTATTATTTTTGTTATTTTTCTTGTCTTTTTTTTATAATTTATAAGTTAAATAACATTAAAAAATTTTGGAAAAAAATAAAAAAAAATAAAAAAAAGGAAAATCACCCGGTCGGGCCCGGGCCCGGACCCGGCCCGGTGTACCCGGGTCCGGGTCCGGGTCCCGGTTTTGCCCGGCCCGGGCCCGGATTTCCGGGCCGGGCCGGACCGGGCCGGGCCGGACCGGGCCGGCCCGGATGGACAGGCCTACCCTCAAGTTTTTAGCTCCTTACTTAACTGACAAGTTCCTATATAATAGAAATTTAACCATGAAACGTCAATATTAGTAATGCATATACATAGAAATTTACTAAATTATGTCCAAAGTTAAGAATTTTGGATTGAGAATACTAACCATTCTCTGTGAAGTAAATTGGTGGGTTATTGTATTTCTTTTGTGCATACACCATCAAGTATCGTATTCCATCAGGGTATACATAGATCCAAGTTCCTATCTGTAATTTGTGAAAAGTCAAATATTGACGTCCAAGTCAATTAACTTGAGATGTTCGAGAGAAATATTTTTGTCAACTGTGATAATTCAAGGATAATGAGTACACTAGGTAGCCTTCAATTTCAGTGATAATCAATTGATTTAAGATGATTATGAAGCTATAAATAATAAATTGAGTTTGTTTAAGAGGTTGATGCTACTATTATATATAGAACAATTTTTCAAAACAGCCTCATTTAGATTTTTATTTTTCAAAATCGACTGTTTTTTCTTTTATTTTTTTATTTTTCAAAATCGACTGTTTTTTCTTTTATTTATCAAAACCGACCCGATTTTGTGATTAACAGTCTAATTACTATCCTAAATAGTCGGGGTTGCCAACCCCGACTATTTAGGACATTAATTTTTAGGGTTTAAGGCCTTTAATTAGGGTTTAACACTATCCTAAATAGTCGGGGTTGGCAACCCCGACTATTTAGGATAGTAATTAGCCTGCTAATCACAAAATCGGGTTGGTTTTGATAAATAAAAGAAAAATCGGTCGATTTTAAAAAATAAAAAACTAAATGGGCCTGTTTTGAAAAATTGTTCATTATATATAGCATATATACCTTTTCGCCAATAGGGATGTGATCTTTCTCAGCTGCATTAGAAAAAAAAGTATAAAAAGGTCAGTAGAAAATTGTCTCAATATTTTATAAAAACTTGTTTCTAATTACAAAATATAGTATAATATGATTTTTTTAAATCTTGGTAATATTTGAAATTCAAGGTTGTTGCGACCATTTATCCTCAAAAAATTTCGTCAGATACTAAATAAATCTTTCGAAATTAGTTTTCTTCAACTAGTTTACATTTAGCTAATGTAGATGTAATTTACAAAACTCGTAAATAGGTAAAATGATTCCATGGTTGTATCTCCATTTCACTTGCACATTAAAATTTCATAGAATGTCATATATCCACATGTATAGATTAGACTATTATGTTCGTATACTAGTTAACAGTATGAATGTTCAACGAAAAGAAGCAACATTATTTCTATCAATTAACAGGAAATTCATTTTTTCTTTTTTTTTCTTTTTTGCTTAATTTACCCCTTAAGTCCACATATGAATCCGAGGTGTAGCTGTCTGCCGAATCATTTGGTGAAATTGGACGACTGCAAGCATATCTTGCTGTATAGTAGTTAATCCCAATGAAATCATAGGAGCCCTTGTTCATATTTGATTCTTCATCAGTGAAAACTTGGAAGTCTATCTTTCACAATGTCCTTCATAGTGAATGGATAATCTCCATAAACTAAGGGGTCCAAGTGCCTATCAAGAAATAAAAGTTTTCATCAAAATCATTAAATGTATCAATATTAGTAAAATTTTGAACTAATTGAAGTTAAAAAGAACATTTAACGAAGAAAAATTATTATATTTTGCTTTAGCTTTAAAATTACTAAAGTGATACTCTGCAAGGTAAAATTACTAAATTTATTAGAGAGGATGCAAGATAAACTCTACAATTACCTTCTTTCTCTTAGTAAACAACTTGTATTTATTTCTGTTAAAATGAAATGAAAAAATTTTTCTAATTATTTTTATGGCCTATGAGCCAACCATCCATAGGCGAAGTCCAGTTGTCTTTCTGCAGACTCAACATCTTTCTTTGAGTGAGAGAATGGCACTAGCCAGTAAGTATTCAATGTAATTCCGATTTCTCCCTTCTGTGTAGCCTACAAAACAAATAATTACACAATAATGCCAATATAATTTGAAGTAAGAAATAAATATGAATAAATCTTGTAATTGACCAAGCAAGTGAATAATAGTACACATGAAATTGTTCTCTATAAAGTTTTATAGCTACCGCATGAACTAAAATAAGGTTATGAGATCCAATAGTTGAAGGAAGAACATAAAAAATTTCAAAAGTTTATAGCCTTATAAAAATTATTGGTGGAGAAAAAAATTTAAAGCACGTCTCCAAAATGTTATTAATGTGGAATTATTTGATATGACCTGAACAATTGTCCATTTAAAACACATCTCCAACATTTTTTAGGAGGTGTTATTAATGTGGAACTGTTTGATATGACTAGGATGATTATCCATTTAAAGCACATCTCTAACATGTTTTAGGGAGTGTTATTAATGCGGAATTGTTTGATACAACTAGGACAATTGTTCAAGAATGAAAGAATACAACAAGAACTTAAGGAAATACTAGTTAAAAATTATAAAACAAGTAATAAAATTTCCTACCACCAATGACACTTGCAAATTTGCAACTAGAAACATGCCATAAATCACTAACCACAGTATATATATGTCATTAGAAGAAGATATTTTGCCTCATAAACCTAGAAGTTAATGTTGAAAACATGACATACAACAAGACGGAATATGCATATCATAACTATTAATTAAAATTAATTAAAATTAGTAGAATACCTGAAACACTTTCCAAATTTCTTCAACACTCTGTTTCAAAATCAATCCAAAATAATTTCCTTAAGATAAAAAGCCTCCAATTAAAATCCACCCGTAATCGAAGATGAGCAATACTGAGAGATATGTTTTCAAATTTCTATTTCTTTATATTATCTTCATATGATTTTTTATGTATTCATTAGGCTATATATGAACCCTATTTATAGGATTAGACTGGCTTTAGATATTTTAATTTTAAATAAATCATAATTGTTTAAAACTCTATCCATAACAATTAAAGATAGAATAGAATTATTTAGAAACTTTATCCATAACAATTAAGAATAGAAATAGAATTGTACTACATGTATACCTCTTCTAATGACATTAGTGAGGCTAATTGGATCACATATTGAGAACCAATTATTAATCAAATTAATAATTTTAATTTAACAATCAAATCCATATCAGATCAACTGTTCACAAAAGCTCTTGCATAATATGAGATTAATTATTTATAAGTAATATCTTACATTCACTCCTTTCCAGTATCATTTATTTTAGGTAATTCTTTTGAGTAGGAAAATTCACGTATTTGCTCATGTCTAAATTGCAATTCCCATGAACATAAATAAAAATTGTTTTAAAACATAAAAATATTTTTATAAGAAAGTAAATTAAAAAAAAAAGTTTTTCGAAAGCACCTGACAGCATGAATTTAATAACTTTATAGGAATGTATAATAAATTAACTCATCATAATGAGGGTACTGGATCCTATCTAGATATCCATCATTTTTCTAAATAAAATTTAGCAACCTAACATTTCAGGTTGTGTAGCGCTTGCTAAACAAGCTTAACCATCACATCAAAGCATACTAAATTATTAAATAAAAAATAATAATATCATTAAGTCAAAGGGGCCATGTAATAATTTGAATTCTCTATCTCTTAGGTGACTCGTCCTAAAAAATTTAAATACGGTCTAGTACTACACACATCACAATGTGTGCTTATGACATACACCCGGGTAATCCACATTCCCGGTGGTTGAATGTCCCCACCAACATATCTTACATGTCAATGTCATGCATAATAACCTGTTAAAATAAAGCTTTCCTTTACTAGTTATAGGTTTAACACAAATTAAGAAATTTTAAAGTTAGATCACATCTTCAAGCAAGTAATCATCCCAGTGCATGATCTAACAAAATAATTTCTAAGAATATATAACAATTATATAAATTATTCCCAAATTATATGTGCAATAATTAAATCTATTAACATTATAATAATATTACATAATTTATATTGTATATTCAATAGCATATTATTACTATTCTACCAATCTCCCACTCGCTCTAACAACCAATCAGATATAATCCTAAACCCCATATGTTAAAAACATTTTTTGACAATGGTCTATGAAATAATATTAAATGTTATCTGCTTAGCCATCTATTAATATATCTGAAGCTTGTTTAAGGTCATAACATAGTTGATTCAATTAATCGATCTCATCTTCTTGAATTTTACATACTTGATTCTATAATCTCTATATGTAAATATCTTCTTTAAAATATCCATTCAAGAAGGTTATTTTGAAATTCATTTTTCAATATCTTATATTCATAACATGCTGAAATGACTAAATGGATACTTATGAACTATAATATTACAATTAGAGAAAATATTTCTTCAAAAATTAATAACCATTTGTCATTAACTATGACAACAACTCACTTACATAAAATCATGTCTAACATGACTTTTGCATAAGTTTTAGGATTTTTATTCTCCTTGTTACTTTCCGTCAAATATGTCTTAACAAGGTTACTATACTATACAGGTGGATAAAAATTCTATTTGATATCCTAATTGTAATCAGTGTATTAATAATAAATTTAGTAAGTAAATCTCCATTTACTTTATTACTTAAAGCTTCCATTAAATTTATAGAATCTCCAACTAATTTTCTCTCACTGGATTAAATAACTCACCTTCTAAATAAAAAAGTTTTCTTTTAGTGTTATATCAATCCTACATCAACAAACTTGATTTTATAAAATATCACATTTCTAATAATAATTATTATCTAAAAGCTACATTATGATTATCAATATAATATCTAGTATTTTCTCTAGGATAGCCTACTTAGTAGGCTTTATTTATTTTAGACTCCAATTTTGCCCATATTCTATTCTCTAACAAGGATGTGACAACTCCAAATCTCTAAGCATCGTACACTTAATTTTCTTCATAACCATATCTAATATTAAGTGGAAGAAAAAGATCTGGTTAGAATTCAATATAATAAATAATTTGAAATCTCCAATGCATAACCTATAAGAATGCCTAGCATAACTCCAACCATATCAAATAAAGTTTAGATCCATTTTCAGACAAATTATTAAGAGTAGTGAATTAGCAAGTGTCAAGTATTAATAATTCCATTTTGTTTGTAAATCTCTTAAACTCCTAAGAATAGGAACTTGCCATCTTGATCAAATTTGGATGACTTTAATAATTTTATCAAGTTTCTCTTTAACTTAAGTCTATATTCTTTGAACTATTTAATAACATTCTAATTTATGATGAAATCATATAAATATATCAGTATAAAAATGCATGATATATGAATGCTATTAAGTAAAATATTTAACTATTTCTTTAACATTTAAAGGATCATATATATCTGAATGTGTGAAGTCAAGAGCACATATAGCTTTAGCACTGTTTTGGAAAATTAGTTTGGTCATCTTGTCTCTCAGACAATATTTATTAGTTGAGAATTTTTTTTAATTTTAGAAAATTCAAAGGACTATCCTTTATCGACTTGTTGATATTGTCAACATTAAAATGACATAACATTATGTCCTAAAGATAAGTTGGATTACCTTGATCCAATTTATGTTTAAGAGATTTATTAATTTCAATAACATTACATAAGAGTTAAGGGTGGTAATTATGAAATATAAACAGTTTTAGTTTCATAATGGTCAACAAAGTAATTTCTAAACTTTTAATAGAAGTTCTATTTTACAATAAAATAGAAAATCACTACTAAAAAGTTTAGAAAATAGAAATCAAATTTCTTCTAACTTTAAGAAATATTAAGACAATCTTTAAGTTTCATTTCATGACATTTACTCAAATCTAGAAACAAACTTCTTATTTACAATGCTGATACTAAGATTTTTATTTCTATTATCATAGTTAATCTTTTCATCTTTAAGCTAATATGTTTCTTGTACTCTTATAATAATTTGTAAGTATGTAAAGATAAACTAGAATCAATACATCATATATAAAGAATCACTCACATCAGCGGTCTCTACTAACCAACGGGGTGAAATATCTTCAAAAGATATTTCTTTTTTAAGTGATGTAATGCAACCTTTACAATTTCTTTTTCTAATGATTTTTATTATTTAAATTAA
>NC_033795.1:23575665-23591782 GCF_001876935.1 Asparagus officinalis
TTGATTGAGCTACATGATAGATGATCCAGCTCGCGTTAAAACTTGATCTAACTATATTCTAAAACCCCAACAACATCAAATTTGGGGTGAACCTGTTGTGGTTTGACCGGCTTCATCCACTGCGTATCTAATTTTAACGGTTTCGAATGAATAGAACTTTTTAATGGCTCGAGCAGGAAGGGTGCAAACAACGACGGTTCACCCGCAAATTTGGTGTGTTAGGGTTTTAGAATATGTAGATCAAGTTTAACGGGAGCGATGATCATAATGTAGCTCAATCAAGTAATGCATCAATGGATACGAAAGCTTAGTGGAAAGCGTCCAGCTTAAAAGTTGATAGGAGTTTTACTCTCTCATCTCTCTCTGCTCTATATATATATATATATATATATATATATATATATATATTATATATATATATATATATATATATAAGTATATATTATATATATATAATATAATATATATATATTAAGCTTGAAATATATTCACACAATATACACTACAAAACAACTAATATACCATAGTTTGATAGATCTTTAATATACTCGTCTTGGTATACTTGCGGATAAGGCTTGAACTTGGATCTTGACTTGAATGCATAGCTTCACTCTACTATTTCCGCCAACTTCTATTTGATATGATCGTTATGGGGCAATTCCATCTAATCTCCAATATATTATTTGTCTAGAATACCTAATAAGAAAACATAAATACTAGACAAACAATATTAGGAATTGTTTGTAATCATCAAAACAAGATTAGAAGATGTAGGCTTATAACATGAGACCTAACATGTTCTTCCTTTTTGATGATGACAAACAATCTACCCAAAGAGTATATAAGATATACAATAAAACAAAATACTCTTAAAATATACTCACAATCCACTTGTGATTTAGTTTCCTGGTTATTCCTTCGATGATCAAGTTAGTAATATGCTTGAGTGGAGAAGTAAATAAACTATAATAGTTTTTAAGTACCGTGGATAGAGATAAAGATCTTACCCAATTGTTGAAAATAGTACCCCTATTTATAGTGGTGGTAAGGGGGTAGGATGGTAATTTCGATCGAGTATGTGTTGGCGGCCAAGTCAGCATCTCTTTATAGGTGTCGGTCGATAAGTGGAAGAGATGTCACTTCGGCATTTAATGTGAAGTGATTAGGGGTGTACAGTAGAAGGTCATAAAGACTATTGGGGGACAGAGGAATGATGACACTCATAATGCATTTAATTGCATTTATTATGAGGTGATTGGCTGTCAGTACGTGAGAGGGGGCTCAAGCCTCGAGGTAGTCCTAACATTTCTACTCGTCCTGTAGAAGGTCGAGAAGTACCACCTTTCGAGTCATCCTCGCAAGATGACAGAATGGTCAGTCGAGTAGGTTAGTCAAGAAGTCAACCCAGCCAGGGGTTGACATGTAACACCTTTTGAGTGATCCTCGAGAGATGTTGGCGTGTCGAGTCATCCGAGCCGGGTCTTTAGTTATCTTGAAGCGCTGGCTTGAGTATGCATATAGTGGGACACTTGTCTACTATTGATTGGGGATTACTTTTTAGCACTAAAATGGCTATAATAGAAGTAAAAAAATTACATCAACATTTGATTTTGACCTTAACTTCCAAAAAATCTAATTTGTCGATATATCAAAACATCTTATGAAAATATATATGTGTGTTAGTCTTATGAACACTACTTTCATCATTATTATATTTAAGCAAGATTATGAATGGTGATCTTTATCATGAGTTACATCTGGTTTAGCGGGTATGCCACTTTAGACAATCATTCTTTTCCAATCTAATAGTTCAGACTATTCAATTTATAAGCATTCAATGATATATCAAAATAATAAAATTTAGTCATCATGTATAAGCAAAATATAGTAATGTAAAAAACTCAAATTATTATTTTAATGTTGCACAATCATTACCATGGAAATTTTAAGTAATGCCTTCACCTTTAACATTTCTTTCATTTATTTAAATGTGAACATGAAATCCAAGTTTCTTTATACCTTTCCAGATTGTCAAGATAGAATATAAATAAACAAGGTAGAATTATCTATTCAATCATTACCAATTAATGACTTTTCTTTATTTTTGGTCTTTGATGTAAGAGTTAACTCCACTATTGTAGTGAATACCCAAGATATTAATGAAATGTGCATTCACCGATTCAATCATTTTATGTAAAACAGGTTGCACTTCATATTATAGCCAAATGATCCTATTATACGTAAAATATTTAACATCATAATGCAATATATAACTAGATAATAAATTTTAACAAATTTTATCCCGTGCGGCTTCAGATAAGTTAAAGCTATTATCTGAATTATATCCCTACGGTGGAAAATCATTAGATTTTTATTTCTTTAAATAATAATCTATTTACTCTAAAACCCTAAAATTTTGAATATTTTGTGATAAATAATAATAAATTTGTTATATGTTGATAAATGATATATTTTGATGTTTGAGTATGATAGGAATTGATTTGAGATCAATTAAATGTATATATGTATATATGAGTGCAAATGCACAAAACATGCATGATGTATAAACCTGGAAAATAGTAACCAGTGGAGAGATTTATATTTTACACATTGATACAGTGTGAATATGGAAAAACTTAAAGCCCAAAGTTGTAGGTCTCTTTAGCATATTTCTAAAAAATCTTTAATCACCTCATTCTGAGGTCGGATGCGAAAGTTACAGCCAAAATACCGAAGAGTATGTTTCTAGTCAGACTGGGTTTCCAGTTTCGGGTTTTGGGCTGTATTTTTTTTAGGTTTACTGCCATATATATACATGTTTATACACGAAAAAACCTCTTTTCTTCTGTATTCCAAACCCTAGCAGACCCTCTCCTCCTCTCACAAACCCTAGCCCTAAACTTGAGTTCTCGGGAGAGTTTCATGAGGCGAAAAGCAAAGAGAAGGCAAGATTTCGATGTTTGGCATCAATGGATCGTTTGCTGATTGTTTCAGGGGTTGTGCACATGATAAGGCAAGATTATCTGCATCCAAACCCTTCCTTTAATAAAGATGAGACTTTTAATGGTTAAAGTGATGTTTTTTATGGTAAAGTTTAACCCGACATAGTAAAGTTTAGATTTTTTATGATAATTCTTTAAACCATGATAGATCTATAATAATTCCTTGCTGTTTATGATAGAAATATGACCATGTTGGACATTTATCTATTGTGGCCCATGTGTTGGACCTTAATCATATGCAGTCCTCGTGTTGGATATTTACCTATTGCGTCCCATGTGTTAGACCTTAATGAAAGATCTGTATCTGCATCGCCTTCAGGGATCTCAATGCTACATTTCCTAAAGATGAATTTCGTTTACCTATCACGAACATCATTATCGACAACACGCGTGGGTTCGAAAGGATGTCCTTCATGGACGGGTTTTTAGGGTATAATCAAATCAAAATGTACCCTGAAGATGAAAAACACACCTCGTTCAGGACTCCGTTAGGAATATACTATTACACAATAATACCCTTCGGACTCAAAAACACAGGCACAACCTACCAACGCGCCATGAACACAATCTTCCGTTATCATCTTCGTAAGACAGTCGAATGCTACATAGATTAATTAGTTGTGAAGAGTCGCATCAAGGATGATAATCTTCAAGACTTAAGAACGATGTTCGAACTAATATGATCCCATCAACTCAAAATGAATCCCACGAAATCATTTTTAGGGATGTCGAGTGGCAAGTTTCTTAGATTTGTCATCACAACGAAGGGGATTTACACCGACAAGGTGTGAGCTATTCAAGAATTGCAACAACCTAGGAATCTCAAAGAGTTGAGAGGACTGTAAGGACGCCTGGCATACATCCGGAGGTTCATTGTAAATCTTTCGAGTAAGTGCCAACCCTTCTCATAGCTGATGAAGAAGGGTGTTTCTTTCGTGTGGGACGAAGCTTGCCAGGAAGCATTCGGTGAGATCAAAACTTATCTCTCTAATCCACCAGTTTTAGCAGCCCCGATATCAGGGAAACCCTTCTTGATCTATGTGCGATCGATGGAGCACTCTCTCGGCACTCTCTTAGCACAAGACGACGACGACAGCCACGAGCCGTCTATTACCTGAATAGAGCCTTACAAGGAGCCAAACATCAGTATCCTAGTGTTCACAATCCAGAAAATGCGACTCTACTTGGTTGGTCAAACCATACATGTCATCTCCCGGATGAACCCCATCCGAGTCTTCATGACACAACCCAGGTCATTAAATTGGCACCTAGCAAGATGAGCACTTTTATTGTCCTAATATGATATACACTTTATGCCGCAGAAGTCTATCAAAGGACAAGCAATATGCGATCTCATGTCCAGTCATCCACTAGATTCGAAGACTGACTTATTCGAAGACATGCCGGATGAAACCCACGAGATCAATGCAACTTCACAAGAAGAAGTCTGGCAATTATTCTTCGACAGTGCATCCTAAGTAGGCCCAAAAGGGTCTATTGTAGCTGGAGTGGGGATGTAAAACCCCTTATTTTTGTTAGAAGTATATGTGAATTATTGGTGATAGATAATTCTATTATGGTAAATGACTTGATGTCATAGATATACTTGATAACAAGTTATCAGATATGTATGAGTGTATTTTTATAGAGTTTTGTGTATTGGTTTTGGTAAATTAGCAAAACATGTATGAATCTGGAAAACGTCGGCTTAGTCGACTCATGAGTCGACTTATAAGTTGATCTATGAGTCGACTTACGGGCAAATTTCCAGATTTTTCAGTTACGGGTTTGGGTGAGTTTTCTTTCGGGTTTTAACCGTATTATATATATTTTCTTTTACACGAAACCAACCCCAAACCCATCAGAATCCCAGAGAAACCCTAGCCCCTCTCTCCCCTCAAACCCTAGTTCGTTTTTGGTGATTTTTGGGGGATTTTCGGAGGATTTCTGCGGGTTTTGGCGAGGTGCAGCGAAGGGAATCATCCTCTCTTGGATTCAGGAGTTGTTCTAGCATACCAGAGGTGAGTAACATCTCGCCCAGCCCTCACCCACTATTTGTATAGTTTTCTTTGAGATTTATTTTGAATTCTTGAGCCAAAAACGTATTTTTGTGCATAAAGATAACTGCTTTATATTATGAGTTGCAAGATCTATATTTTCAGTTTAATAAAAACTCACCACGTTTTTTTAATGTAGATCTAGATCTGGAGTTAGTTTTAAACATGTGTTTCTTTGTGATTTCTTTGTTTTTAAACGTTTTAAAAACATGGATAAATATGTTTAGGGTTTTAATGTAAGTTATTACATGCAAATCTTTCGTTTCTGTTGATACACATGTGTTAGAATCGGAAATATTTTGTTGGACATAATGAAGAAGAACTTTAGATTTAAATTTTTCATATAAATTATCATATGCAGAAAAACTGGGAATTTTCTGCTCAGTCGACTAATGAGTCGACTTATGAGTCGACTGATGAGTCGACCAATGAGTCGACTGATGGGAAAATTTACAGTTTTGTGTTTTGTTCTGGTCGACCAATGAGTCGACCAATCCCAGTCGACTCATGAGTTGACTGATGAGGAATTTTCCTGTTTTCTTGGTTTGGATCTGTTTGGGTTGTTTCAGTTTAACTGAAACTGTTTATGCTTGTTTATTGTTATTACGTTCTTTAATATGAACGAGGAGTCGCCTCGAATAACGGGTATTAGAAATTATTGTTTAACCTGTATCTTTACATGTGAGATGACATGCGGACACGAGTTTAGGTTTGCACACCGAGACACGTGAGAAATTAGGGTATATGCATCTGTTCATATATTTCATCTAGTCTATGTGTTGGGCAATTATGATGTATAGTCCATGTGTTGGATATTTATCACATTCAGTCCATGTGTTGGACAATTTTCATATGCAGTCCATGTGTAGTTGTAATCTTTTATTCTTTTGTTAGTTGAATTCATTTGTAACGCTTAAAGTTTAATGAAATCAATGACTAAGGTGACTTTCGACGAAAACAGTTTTGGCGAGGTGCAGCAAAGGGAATCATCTTCTCTCGGATTCAGGAGTTGTTCTAGCATACCAGAGGTGAGCAACATCTCACCCAGCCCTCACACACTGTTTGTATAATTTTCTTTGAGATTTATTTCGAATTCTTGAGCCAAAAACATATTTTTGTGCATTAAGATAAATGCTTTATATTATGAGTTGCAAGATCTACATTTTCAGTTTAATAAAAACTCACCAATATTTTTGTAATGTAGATCCAGATCTGGAGTTAGTTTTAAACATGTGTTTCTTTGTGATTTCTTTGTTTTTAAACATTTTAAAACATGGATAAATATGTTTAGGGTTTTAATGTAAGTTATTATATGCAAATCTTTCGTTTCTATAGATACACATGCGTTAGAATCAGAAATATTTTGTTGGACATGATGAAGAAGAACTTTAGATTTAAATTTTTTATATAAATCATCATATGTAGAAAAACTGGGAATTTTCTGCTCAGTCGACTAATGAGTCGACTTATCAGCCGACTTATGAGTCGACTGATGAGTCGACCAATGAGTCGACTGAAGGGAAAATTTATAATTTTGAGTTTTGTTCTGATCGATCAATAAGTCGACCAATCCCAGTCGACTCATGAGTCGACTGATGAGGAATTTTCCAGTTTCCTCGGTTTGGATCTGGACCAATCCCAGTCGACTCATGAGTCGACTGATGAGGAATTTTCCAGTTTCCTCGGTTTGGATCTGTTTGGGTTGTTTCAGTTTAACTGAAACTGTGATGAGGAATTTTCCAGTTTCCTCGGTTTGGATCTGTTTGGGTTGTTTCAGTTTAACTGAAACTGTTTAAGCTTGTTTATTGTTATTGTGTACTTTAATATGAACGAGGAGTCGCCTCGAATAACGGGTATTAGAAATTATTGTTTAACATGTATCTTTACATATGAGATGACATGCGGACACGAGTTTAGGTTTGCACACCGAGACACGTGAGAAATTAGGGTATATGCATCTGTTCATATATTTCATCTAGTCCATGTGTTGGGCAATTATGATGTGTAGTCCATGTGTTGGATATTTATCAGATTCAGTCCATGTGTTGGATAATTTTCATATGCAGTCCATGTGTTGGACATCCACTACATCCAGTTTTAGTCCATATGTTGGACATCAGTTTAGATCTTGAGATTGACACTGATACTTGCATAGGCTGTACATGACACTTATGTGAGTTACACATGACACCAGATTTAAGTTCTGAGATGGGTTTGTCTTCGTTTATTATTGTTCCTGTATTAGATTTCAGGTTTGGTATTTAGGGATTTACAATTTGAGATACAAGGTATATACATGAGGGTTTCCTTATTTGGATTATTTTGCTCGACGTACCTATGTTCGTGTTGTAATTTTCTAAGTACTAAAACCCTCTTATCATTAGGGATCTACAATTTGAGCTACAAGGAATATATATGAAGGTTTCCTTGTTTGGATTATTTCATTCGACGTACTTAAGCTCATGTTGTAAGTTCTTAAATAGGATCGGTGATTTTATATATATGTATTAAATGTATTTTCTGCATACAACGAGCACTTTTCCTTGGGGTTGGTTGTGATGTTGCTCGCTAGTGCTTTGACGCTCGTTGTCCCTCCCCCTTTCAGGTAACGAGCCAGCAGCCCGGAGAGTCGCAGGTTGATGGCGATGTACTTTAGCTTCAGCTATCTGTTTTAGTTATAGTTTTCTTTTGAGCTCCACTATAGACTTAAGTTTAGACATTTGAGGATTTTATTTCTAGAAGTTGTAAAGGATGTGTGCCTTATTTCCTCTTATTCAGACATTTTGTATTTGAGACTTGTTGAGAACTCCAGTTCATTTATTTCAGACATTGACTTGACTTCGGTATGTTAGCTGATGAAATATTAATTTGATCTTTATTATTTCATCACTTGATTCTTGTATTATCTTTTACTTGCTTTTGTACCTACACCTGTTATTGTCTCTACTAGAAAGATAGTAATTGTGATGGTGAAACATGTTAATGCACAGTGTGGTGCATGGCAGGTTTAACATTCTTGGTTTCACCTTAAACTACAACCTTGTATGAACGCAGGGGCGTCACAGTTGGTATCAGAGCTCTAGTTCTAGTATCCTTAGGATCATCCTGTGTCGAGTCGTGGAGCTAGGATAGAGTTTCTTAGAATTCATGTATAGAGTCCATAAGGATTCCCTAGTATGAGTGAGGACGATATATGCGTATATCTAAAAATTTGAGGATATTTTTTTATGACAACTATTTTTGTGTAAATTTAAAGTATTTGTGTGAATACTAAATTGTTGTGAAAATCATATTGTGATGTGCTATGTATGTGTATATGTCTATTTTGACTCATAAACTCTTATTTTCTTATGATCAGAGAGATGGCAGGACATGGTAGACCTCGTACTCGGAGAGCTGGACAGGCAGAGTCGTAGCAGGCTCCACCTAAGCCACAACAAGCTCAACCCGAGCTACAGCAGGCACCACCTGAGCCGCAGCAAGCTCCCTAATACCTGATAGATCTTATGGCTCCCATCGTAGCTAGGATGGTAGCAATTAAGGAGCTTGTGGCGAATCATATCGCGCCACCAACGTCACCACCACCAGCAGATCAGCCACAGGGGATACCAGCCATTCCTATCAGCGAGAGACCCCCAGAGACTGCACCTGTAGCTATTCTACCAGCAGTTCCGGATAGAGCCACAGAGCAGGAAGCTTGGCTCCGTATAGTAGAGAGGTACCAGAAGATGAGGGCACCGGAGTTTCAGGGGTCATCAGACCCTTTTGCAGCCCATAAGTGGAAGGAGGATGTGAGTAACACCCTCGACATACTTAATATGGATTCGGTCCAGAAGCAGAGATTGGCATCCTATAGTCTGAAGGGAGACGCCGGGAGATGGTATCGACTCCAATTCACTCCAGAGTACCGGATGACCCTCACATGGGAGGACTTCGTCTACTTCTTTGATGGGCAGTATATTTCTTCTGCAGCACGGACTGGGAAGGAGCTTAAGTTGTCCCAGTTGACTCAGGAGGACATGTCAGTGGTAGACTTTGAGAGCAGATTTATGGAGTTGCTGCACTTCACGGGTATGTGGAAGACAGGAGAGCGACAGACTCAGATGTTCCTAGTAGGGCTCCGCCCTAATCTTCATCGATACCTCGTCTCGAGGAAGTTCTATTCAGTTCGAGAGGTAGCAGAGGCCACCACCTCACAGAAGATTGAGACTGTCATGTTCCAGAAAGATAAGGAAGGGAAGACTAAGGCAGGACAGAACAGGGACAATGGTAAGAATAAGAGACCTTTTTCGGGACCTTAGCAGCAGCATCAGGGCCTTCATAAGAAGGGACCCCAGCAGGATCAGAGAGCACATCAGCAGCGCAAGTTTCAGGGAGTTTGCTATAACTGTCGCAAGGTCGAACATAAGGCATCGGAGTGTCGCAGCGCACCAGTAGGAGCTCAGCAGGGCAAGGACCCGAACCAGCAATAGCAGAGAGTTCAAGGCAGAGGTCAGGGTTAGCACATGAGGCTAGAGGCACCACCAGTAGCTCAAAAGACTGGGGGACAGATTCGTGCAGTTCAGGAGGTTCCTCAGGGGCAGATAGTTCCGTACTCTCCAGCACTAGCAGCAGAGCAAACGTCAGCCACAGGCAGAGAATATGCGGTAGTACCGCATGATCATGGAGCTAACGAAGCAGTGGTGGAGGGTACGTTCCTTGTGAATTCTTTTCCCGCCCGTATTCTTTTCGATTCGGGAGCTTCGCATTCCTTTATTTCATATGATTTTATGTCTAGACTCCAGCTCGTAGCTCAGCCATTAGACACCCCTTTATCAGTTTCCATCCCTTTAGGTGAAATATCACTTATGGAGAGCATTTGTAGGATGTGTACTATCAGTTTAGATGAGTCGGAGTTCGTTGTCGATTTGATAGTATTGCATATGTCCGAGTTCGATGTTATCCTTGGTATGGATTGGTTGTCTTCCTACCATATTAGTATTGACTGCTTTGTAAAGACAATCAATTTGCGGGTATCCGATGGGTCCGAGATGATTGTGGTAATCTCTCAGGGCAACCGTTTTGCAGAGTCATTTCTAGCGTATATCAAGGAGGTGATGTGACGGGATCAGTGTGTTGATTTATTAGAGACTAGAGTTATCTCAGAGTATCAGGATGTCTTTCAGGACATACCTGGACTACCTCCTGTGAGAGAGGTTGAGTTCTGTATTAAGTTGCAGCCAGACACAGCCCTAATATCCTGCGCACCCTATCGTATGGCACCAGCTGAGATAAGGGAGCTTCAGACCTAATTGGACGAGTTGTTAGCTCAGGGTTTTATTCGTTGGAGTCATTCTCCATGGGACGCACCGGTCCTCTTCGTGAAGAAGAAGGACGGTAGTATGAGATTGTGCATTGATTATAGAGAGTTGAACAAGGTCACTATCCGGAATATGTACCCATTACCTAGGATTGATGACTTGTTCGACCAGTTGCAGGGAGCGCAGTATTTCTCCTAGATTGATCTTCGTTCTGGTTATCATCAGTTGCGGGTTCGGGAGATGGATATTCCCAAGACCGCTTTTCTTACTCGATATGGATCATTCGAGTTCATGGTCATGCTATTTGGGTTGACCAATGCACCCGCTGTATTCATGGATTTGATGAACCGGGTTTTTCATCCCTTCTTAGATCAGTTCGTGATTGTTTTTATCGATGACATCCTTATTTATTCGAGATCGGAGGCAGAATCCCTTCTTAGATCAGTTCGTGATTGTTTTTATCGATGACATCCTTATTTATTCGAGATCGGAGGCAGAATACGAGCAGCACCTACGGTTAGCTTTGAGGACTCTGCAGGAGCATCAGTTATATACTAAGTTCAGCAAGTGTGAATTTTGGCTTTCAGAAGTCAGATTTCTCGGCCACATCATCAGTAGAGAGGGTAAAGCAGTGGATCCGACTAATGTTACAGCAGTTCTTGATTGGGAACCACCAAGGACGGTGACAGAGATTCGTAGCTTTTTGGGCTTAGCCGGCTATTACAGGAAATTCATCCAGGACTTCTTGAAGATTTCAACACCACTTACACACCTTACGAAGAAGGATGTACAGTTCATTTGGAGTGTGGAGTGCCAGAAGACCTTTGATATCTTGAAGACTAAGTTAACTTCAGCGCTAGTTTTGACTATTTCGAGCAGCGATAGGATATTTGTGGTCTACACAGATGCATCATTGGCAGGTTTAGGAGACGTCTTGATGCAGACTCAGATGGTGGTAGCATATATCTCATGGTAGTTGAGGGTACATGAGCAGAACTATCCCACTCATGATTTGGAGTTAGCAGCAGTGGTATTTGTACTGAAGTCTTAGAGACACTACTTGTATAGAGTGCAGTTTGAGCTGTTCACAGACCACCAGAGTCTTAAGTATCTTTTCTCTCAGAAGGAACTCAACCAGAGACAGAGGAGGTGGATTGAGTTTATCAAGGATTACGAGTTCGTGATCTAGTATCATCCGGGAAAGGTGAACGTCGTAGCAGATGCTTTAAGCAGGAAGCGTCGACATCGGGTTTCGGCTTTGAGGTGTTCATTGTATAAAGATCTTCTTACTCTTAGCCAGTTTGATTTCAGACCCGAGATTAGTGGAACCAGTGCATTTTTAGGAGCTGTGTCAGTGCAGCCATCTTGGAGTGTCAGAGTTGTCAGAGCTCAACTGGAAGACTCTTGGATTCAAATCCGAAAGGAGGAGATTTCCAAAGAACCTAAAGCTGATTGGACCATTGGAGAAGATGGAGGTCTACAGATGAAGGGTAGATTTGGTTATGCCATCCAGTGCCGAGCTGAAGAGGGAGCTATTTGATGAAGCTCATCGTACTCGGTATACAGTGCATCTAGAAACCACCAAGATGTACAAGGATTTGAAGAGACACTTTTGGTAGAGTGGTATGAGTAGAGAGATTACAGAGTATGTGGCTAAGTGTTTTACCAGTTAGCAGGTGAAGGCAGAGCATCAGAGACCAGCAGGAACACTTCAGCCTTTACCCATCCCAGAGTGGAAATGGACGGATATTTCTATGGACTTCATTGTAGGGTTGTCGAAGTCGAAGAAGGGGAATGATTCAGTTTGGGTGATTGTGGATCGGTTGATGAAGTCAGCGCATTTTATTCCAGTAAAGACTACATATACAGTTGAGGCGTATACGAGGATATTTATTTGGGAGATAGTCTGACTTCATGGAGTTCCTAATACGATTGTGTCGGATCGAGGTTCAGTGTTCTCTTCGCATTTTTGGAGGAGTTTCCAGGATTCGTTCGGCAGCAGATTATCTTACAACAGTGTATTCCACCCACTGACAGATGGTCAGACGGAGAGGGTGAATCAGGTGTTGGAAGACATGTTGCGGGCTTATGTCATAGACTTTCAAGGTAGCTGGGAGGAGCATATTCCACTGATAGAGTTCGTTTATAATAATAGTTATCAAGCGACAATCGGTATGGCACCATATGAGGTATTGTATGGGAGACCTTGTAGATCACCGATATGCTGAGCAGAGCCGGAGGATAGCTTAATGCTTGGACCAGAGCTTGTGAGACGGACTACTGAGAAGGTAGCATTGATTAGAGAGAGGATTTTAGCCGCTCAGAGTCGGCAAAAGAGCTATGCAGATAAGAGACGAAGACCCTTAGAGTTTCAGGTTGGAGATTCGGTTATGCTGAAGGTATTGCCTATGAAAGACATTCAGCGATTCGGAAGACGAGGAAAGCTTGCACCGAGGTATATTGGACCCTTCCGGATTTTTGAGCGTATTGGAGCTGTGTCATACAGACTAGATCTTCCAGCATTGATGTCTAGTATACACAATGTATTTTATGTTTCTATGCTCAAGAAGCACTTGCATGATGAGAAGCAACAGAGAGTGTTGGATGCACCAGATACTGAGCTTCAGGAGGATTTGACTACTATTAAGATTCCGGTTTGTATACTTGTCAGAGAGGACAAGAGGCTTAGAAACAAGGTAATTCCTTTGGTGAATGTTCAGTGGAACCGAAGAGGCGTTGAGGAGATTTCTTAAGAGCGAGAAGAGGACATGCGTCGCGACTATCCACACATGTTTGAGCAGGTAGATTAAATCTTTTTGTATGACTTATATATGGCTTATAGATTCAATTATGGCGATGTTTATACTTAACACTAAAATGAGGGTATTACCACTTATCTCCTAAGTACTCGGAACATATAGTATATATATGAGAGGTTCCTTGTTTGTATTTTTCGTTCGATGTACTTGTTCCATTTAGTTAGGGGTTAAGTGGGGGTATTTACATTTTAGATGGTTAAGTGTGGACATCGAAGATGATTTTTGAGAGTGCGAAGATGCTATGTAGCGCTACTTCCTACATTTATTGAGGAAGTGGATTGATTTATGTGTATGATTATTTGTGTGATTATATTTAGATTTAACGCTAGAATGAGGATATTTCCAATCAATTCTTAATCTTTTGGAACACATGGTATATAAATGGGGGGTTCCTTGTTTGGATTTTTCGCCCGACATACTAGTTCTATTTTATTAAGGGTTGAGTGGAAATATAGTCATCCTGGATTGTTAAATATAAATATCGCTATATGCTTATCTAGAGTAATATTATTTGTTTGAGTATGATTTCTGAATTTTGAGGATGAAATTCTTTTAAGGGGGAATAATGTAAAACCCCGTATTTTTGTTAGAAGTATATGTAAATTGTTGGTGATAGATAATTCTATTGTGGTAAATGACTTGATGTCATAGATATACTTGATAACAAGTTATCAGATATGTATGAGTGTATTTTTATAGAGTTTTGTGCATTGGTTTTGGCAAATTAGCAAAACATGCATGAATCTGGAAAACGTCAGCTTAGTCGACTCATGAGTCGACTTATAAGTCGATCTATGAGTCGACTTACGGGTAGATTTCTAGATTTTTCAGTTGCGGGTTTGGGTGAGTTTTCTTTTGGGTTTTAACCGTATTATATATATTTTCTTTTACCCGAAACCAACCACAAACCCATCAGAATCCCAGAGAAACCCTAGCCCCTCTCTCCCCTCAAACCCTAGTTCGTTTTTAGTGATTTTGGGGGGGATTTTCGGAGGATTTCTGCGGGTTTTTGTAGGCGTCTAAAATTGTCTACAAGAGCCCACACGAAACTCGAAGCAATGAATGGGCGAGTCAAGAAGATTCGTCAAACCAACTCGTGCGCGTCGGTCAAACGCGTGCACGTCAAACCAACTCGTGCGCGCCGATCAAACGCATGCACGTCAACCAACTCGTGCGCGCCGGTCAATGCGCGCACGTCAAATCATCTCCGAAGCAATGAATGGGCGAGTCAAGAAGATTCGTCAAACCAACTCGTGCGCGTCGGTCAAACGCGTGCACGTCAAACCAACTCGTGCGCGCCGATCAACGCGCACACGTCAATCAACTCGTGCGTGCCGGTCAACGCACGCACGTCAATCAACGCGTGCGCGTCAGTCAAACACACGTGCACGTCAAACCAACTCGTGCGCGCCGGTCAACGCGCGCACGTCAACCAACTCGTGCGCGCCGGTCAACGAGTGCACGTCAAATCACCTCGTGCGCGCCAGTCAACGCGCGCACATCAATCAGCCCGCGCGCATCGATCAGCACGCGTATATTAACCAACGCGCGTTCGACGATCGGTCTCGCGACGAAGCATACAAATCAACAAATCTATCGAATACGCGACAAGAACAAGTCCCGGAAGAAAGAAACCAAAAAAAAGGGAGAACGTCGGCGAACCCGCGCTAAGCGCAGGACGGAATGATCCGACCCGCGCAAGCGCGGGACGGATCAATCCGACGACCGCGTGAGCGGGGTCGGATTGATTCCGAGCACCGCGCGCGGCGCGGGTCGATGTTTCCGACCCGCGCAAGCGCGGGTCGGATTATTCCGACCCGCCGCGCTAGAGCGCGGTCAGATTGTTCTGCCGCCAGTCTATGTCCCAAACACGTTTGAGTTTTTTAATTGTTTTTTGCAGGTTTATCGCTTCCAGCGGTTCTTAACTGATTTGAGATCATCCCAAACGTGGTTAGGCTGCTGTTGACTGAAGATAGAGCCAAATCCCTTGTTCTTATCCAAATAACCGCATTTTGAGGTCTATAAATATGAACTAAAGGCCTCCATTTTCTAGCGGGAATCTTATCAAGAGGACGAGGTGCTGCTGGATTGGAGAGTGAAGGAGCACGAAATTTCAGCAAAGGACAGCGAGATCCCGGCGAACTTCGGAGCAAAGGAGAAGCCGTTCGAAGGATCTGAAGCCCGTACGTCCGTTCCTTGAGATTAGGCTTTGTCTTAATCTCGAGAAGAGCCCTGAAATCGCTTTGTCGATTCCAGGACTTCAAGCAAATACCCCCTTGGTGAGGTAGAAGCTCTGCCCAATTTTCCATCAACCGGATCTGATTCGAGATGTGCCCACTCTATCAAAGAGAGCACGTCAGAGGCGACGTCAACGCCTCGCACGCCAACTGGCCAAAGCCTTGGAACCAGTTGATGGAGGTCGTCCACGGATTAACCCCGGCACCGGCGAAGAACCCACGCAAGCAAGAGCCGATAAACGGATCTTGCGTTTATTTTCAAGAAAGTTGTAATCTTTTGTTCTTTTGTTATTTGAATTCATTTGTAACGCTTAAAGTTTAATGAAATCAATGACTAAGGTGACTTTCGACGAAAACAAACTGGCGACCACAGTGGGAGCTATCTCTCTTGCTTTCGATCCAACTCTCGTCTGCAGTCCGGAGCCATCAGACGAGAAACTTATGGTAGGATTCGGACAAGACTTCCTTCAGAAGATGAAGAATCAGATGCCTGCTCTGCAGTCACATCGGATAATACAGTATCCAGCGATGGACAATCCCGCGAGTCGCTGATGATAAGCGCCGAACAAGTGGCCAAGATGCTCGAAGAAGCCATGGCTAAACAGCAGGAGAGCTTCAAGCACGAAATGCAGATGGCCATGCAGAGTATGAGAGAAATGCATGACCAGCAAATCCAAGCGCTGACAAACCAGCAAGGCGAGC
>NC_033795.1:23592782-23595097 GCF_001876935.1 Asparagus officinalis
CTCCCGAATGCACCAACATCAACCGTTCCAATCAATGAACATTTTCCAGATGAGCAACTCCTAGAAATCCAATTTTTTCCCTGGTTCGCCGACATTGTGAACTACATAGTCATGAACCAGATCCCTTCTCATTGGTCCAAACAGGATAGATCCCGTTTTCTCTCCCAAGTAAAATACTTTTACTGGGATGATCCATATCTGTTCAAATACTGTCCTGATCAGATCTTTAGGAGGTGTGTTCCCACTGAAGAAACTAGGAGTGTTATATCCTTTTGTCATGAGCAAGCATGTGGGGGTCACTTTGGCCGGCCCGAGAAAAACAGCTGAAAAAGTTCTCCAATCTGGGCTGTATTGGCCCACTCTCTTTAAGGATTCATTCGAGTTTTGCAAAACCTGTAACCGCTGTCAGCTTTTAGGGAAGATCACTAGGAGAAATATGATGCCCCTACAACCCATCTTATCCGTTGAACTTTTTGATCTGTGGGGTATCGATTTTATGGGACCATTTCCAAATTCCTTTGGAAATGTCTACATTCTAGTAGCCGTTGAATACATGTCAAAATGGGTTGAGGCGGTAGCTTGCAAAACTAATGACAACAAGGTCGTTGTCAAGTTTTTGAAAGAGAACATTTTTGCCCGGTTTGGAGTACCTCGAGCGATCATCAGTGATAACGGTACACATTTCTGTAACCGTTCTTTCGAGGCTTTGATGAGGAAATATTCAATCACACACAAATTATCAACTCCTTATCACCCCCAAACCAGTAGACAAGTAGAGGTCACAAACAGGCAGATCAAACAAATCTTAGAAAAAACAGTTAATCATAACAGAAAAGATTGGTCTGTAAAATTGTGTGATGCTCTGTGGGCGTATAGAACAGCTTTTAAGGCCAATTTGGGAATGTCACCATACAGATTAGTGTTTGGAAAAGCTTGCCACCTACCAGTAGAATTGGAACATCGAGCAATGTGGGCAATAAAACAGTTAAATTTTGACTCAGACTCAGCAGGTAAAAACAGATTGCTCCAAATAAATGAGTTGGAAGAAATTCGGAATGATGCATACATAAACTCAAAAATTTACAAAGAGAAAATAAAAATTTTTCATGACAAATCAATTTTGCAAAAAAATTTCTCTCCAGGACAGAAAGTTTTATTGTACAATTCAAAATTGCATCTTTTTCCGGGAAAATTAAAATCAAGATGGACTGGTCCATTTTTTGTTAAACAAGTTTTTCCACATGGAGCTGTCGAGATAGAAAATCCTAAAAATGGTAATATTTTTAAAATAAATGGTCAACGTCTGAAACCATTTTTAGAATTTTCTACGCTCGGAGAGGAAGAGGTGTTGGTTCTTCATGAACCTCATTATCTGTAAAAAAAAAAAAACTAATTTTTCTTTTGTTTCTTAAAAAAAACAACAAAAATTTGAATAAGTAGCACAGGATAATAATAAATAAATAACATAATACTTACTTACAATTTTTCCTCTTATTTGATTTCTTCATCCTCATACTAACAGTAATTGCAGATCATTATCATCATTGTCAACCGAACAACTGTAAGTTCTCCAATTTTATCTGCTTTACTTTGTGCTTCAGCGAATTTGCATTGAGGACAATGCAAAATTTAGGTGTGGGGGTGAGAAATACATATTTTCCTCTTAGAAATACATATTTTCCTCTTTATTTTACCTTTTTAGTTATATTTTTCTTTCTTTTTGTTAAAAAAAAATTATAAAAATATTGTCACTTGCCAAATTAATAGAGTTAAGTAATAATTGATCAAATTGATAGATTTTAAATTTTCTAATTCTTAGTTAGTGACATATTCAAGTTCACCTTTTATGATAACTCCAAATAAAATTATTAAGAAATGATTTTTCAACTAGTATATCTTACTTAAGTCTTACCTTAGATTTTTAATTAAAAATAATGAAATTTTTGCATGCTTAACTTAGAGTTGAAAATATTTTTTCAAGTTATCTTGATTTACACAATTTTTTTTAAGACTATATATACTTACACATATATATATATAAAAAAAAAACTAACCTTATAAAAGAAGAGTGCGAAAAATGGGCACAAAAAAAAAAACCTCTTAAATTCAAGGTGATTCTATCTTATAAAGCCTAAGTTGACTGAGCAATTAAGCCCAAGGAGTATCTCTATACTTAATGACCTAAGCCCAATTGGGTTGGGATTCATTGGCCCAAAACTCGTTAAATGGTCACTTAGAAAGCCCGTTAAAATAGAAAACAATCACCAAGAATTAGAGAGTGAAAAAAAAAATATATACATATATATAACACTAAC
>NC_033795.1:23595129-23597315 GCF_001876935.1 Asparagus officinalis
ATATATATATATATAACACTAACCATTGTTTTTATATATATATTGTTGTTTCGTATATATGGTCTTGAAAAACAATTTTTGATCAAGAGACTTGAAAGTTATTTAAAACAAAGAGTTGACATGTTCTTTTCAAAACTTTTAATTAAATTTCTAAGATTTGACTTGGTTTTGTATTGCTATAATGAAAAAGAATTTCTAGGGGATTTACATTGGAGTTATATATAAAAACGTTTTCTTGATTATTAACTAGCTTCAATTAGAACTTTTAAATATATCAAGGAAAATCTGTTATTTACTGACTTATTTAACTTGGCAAGTTGACCGAATTTTGTGGGTATATTCACTGCAAACCCTCACGAGACTACAACTCGTCCACTAGGGTAACCTAGGGGTTTAAAGGCTTGTTGTATGCGCTAAATACAACCGCGATTCCTGCGAAAGTGAGTTAGGATTTTCTTTTTATTTTCTTTGCTAGAGGACTAGCAAAAGTTTAGGTGTGGGGGTATTTGATAATCACATTTTATTACAGTTTTATACCCTCATTATCTATTTTATATGAATAAATATACCACTAATAATTGCTTTTATCCGTTAATTGCAGGTTAATGATGAATAAATCTCAAACTCCAATATCTCAACAAAAACCCCTTGATTTAATGAAGAAATGAAGCCCATGAAGCCAAAGGAATTCGTTCAAATAATTCAAAGCCCAATGGAAAATCAAGAGAAAATGCCAAGCCCAAAAGTCCAAGCCAAAGCCCAAGACACAAGCCCAAAAGCAAAATACAAGAGTTCTGCGGACAGCAACAGGAGAAGAGCAGGCATCGATGCCTGCATCGATGGGGGCATCGATGCCCGCATCGATGCCTGTATCGATGCCCGCATCGATACCCCTATCGATGCGGGTATCGATACGGACGTCCAGGCAGTTACAATCCAATGGCTGATTTTTGTTGGTTTTGGATAAGATTTGAATCCAATGGCTCTCATTCACTGATGTTTACTATAAATAGGGGTAGAGAGTGAGGGGTTAGAGGTGTGAAAATTTTGTAAACTCCTTTTGGAGAGGAGGGCTACTCTTAATTGAGAAGGCCTTCCAAAAATTGTAACTTTAGTTGCAATTAATAAAAATAATTTTTTCACCACTTTAAATATTTCTTCTCTTTGTTGGATGATGAAGATGGAGATGAAGAATTATTTAGAGGTTTGCATTTTCTTTCCTTTTTCTCTTTTATTTCCTTTTTATTGCTTATTAGTGTAGATTTATTTCTATGCTTGTAGTTTAGATTTTATTTTCTTGTTAAATAGCCAAGAGGCTAGAACCCTCTTGCCTTAGATTTATTTCATGCTTATAGAATAGATTTAATTTCTTGCATTTAATTCTTGCAATTTTATTTTGTAGTTTAGATTTTGCACTTTATTTTGTAGTTAGATTTTAATTTCTTATACTATTCACCTTGAGGCTAGAACCCTCTTGGGTTTAGTTTTTCTTTTTGTTTATTTTTATTTTGTTTGATTCGCCTTTAGGCTAGAACCCTCTAGGGAATCACCCTTTTCTAAGAAGTGGGTTCAATTGTAGATTACCCATATCTATAATTGAATCCACCATCTTTAATTTCTTGCATTTTCTTTTATTCTTGAATTTTATTTTCTTTATTCTTGATTTTTATTTTCCTTTTCCTTCTTGCCTTATTGATCATATTCATTCTTTGTCACATCCACTCTCACTTATATCTCGTGCCGATTTACACACTATCACTTCCACTCTCTCTATCTCTCCACAATCACATTCACTTATCACTCCTACTTGTCACACACACAACATAAGAACCGATTTTATATTTTCTCCTACAAAACACCTTCCTCGTGGGATCGATATCTTAAATACTATAACTTGACACGGTTGTGCACTTGCAACCTTTTTGGTACATGTTTATGCCGCATCAAGTTTTTGGCGCCGTTGCCGGGGAAGGTGCTTAAGTAGGTTTTAATTATTTTGGTTCTTTAACTTGTGTGTTTTTTGTGAAGGAAACGCTTGGAGCTTGAAGATCGCGGATTGGAGAGCTAGGATTTGAAGATTTGCTTTCGGGTAAGTCCTCTTTCTAGTTTTTAATTACACCCTTTAGCTACTTCTTCACAATTAGAGACAATTAGGACTTAAAAAAAAGAAAGAATTTTATTTTTTT
>NC_033795.1:23599551-23652186 GCF_001876935.1 Asparagus officinalis
GGTTTTTCCCAAGTCTTTCATTTCAAACTCCGTCTTTAGGCATGAGCTAGCTTCTATAAGCTCCTTGTGCGTTCCAATAATATTTATATCAGAAGCCATTTTTTGGATTTCTTTATAAACACACAAGGGCAGACATCATTATTTGCATATCTGATAATCATATTTTATATAATTTTATACCCTCATTATCTATTTTATATGAATAAATATACCACTAATAACTGTTTTTATGTTTAATTGCAGGTTAATGAAGAATAAATCTCAACTTCCCATCTCTCAGCAAAAACCTATTGATTAAATGAAGAAATGATTCAAGAAGCCAAAATGAAATTTTCGAATTTGTGAAGGCCCAAGGCAAAAAGATTACACAAGGGAAATAAGATTGGATTTTTATGCAAAGTTGGAATGAAAGGGACTTGAATGCAAAAATGTGAACTTTAACACAAGTGGACTTTAAAGACAACTTGCTGCAACTTTTCTCCATATAGGCAAATCAATGGATCAAAGGACCGGACACTTTGCTTCAATTTGGATTTTCTTTTGATTTCAAAATCAAATTGGGCCAGACTTCATGAATGAATTGGGAATGCTAAAGTGGGCCGGTTCTTACTTTTATATTTTGAGAATCAAATGTCAATAAAGCTTCATGGACCTTGGACTTGCTGAGATTTTTTTTCGGATTTGAAAAATCATTGGTTGCTGCTGAGAACAAGACCGGACCCAGCATTTATTTTTTTTACATTGGATTTGGATTCAATCTCCACATGGGCCGGACTTGTGATGTGGTTGTGAAAATCAAAAACATTTTAATGGAGAAATGGGCCGAAGATTGAAAATCATGAGTGGACTTTGTTTTGCAAATATTCAATCACATGAATTGGCTTTTGATTGCTGCAGAGACTTGGAAAATCAAGTGAACATGGGCTTAAGAATTGGATTTTGGTTTTCTTTTGAAAATCAAATAAATCAAAGGTGGAGATTGTTGCTTGGGGCTCAAGACAAATCCAATGGCTCATATTCATTGAAGATTACTATAAATAGGGGTAGAGAGTGAGGGGTTAGAGGTGTGAAAATTTTGTAAACTCCTTTTGGAGAGGAGGGCTACTCTTAATTGAGAAGGCCTTCCAAAAATTGTAACTTTAGTTGCAATTAATAAAAATAATTTTTTCCTCTTTAAATTTGTTCTTTCTCCTCTTTGTTGAATGATGAGGATGGAGATGAAGAGCAATTTGAAGGTTTGCATTTCTTTTCTCTTTTATTTCTTTTTAGTAATTTCTTTATTATTGCTTATTAGTTAGATTTAAATTCATGCTTGTAGTGTAGATTTATTTTCTTGTCTTTTTTATTTCTTTTTGCACTTTAATTTGTAGAGTAGATTTATTTTTCTTGCATTTAATTTCTGCAATTTATTTTGTAGTTTAGATTTTTATTTTCTTTGTAATTAGATTTATTTCTTGTTCATAGTTTAGATTTTTCTTTTCTTTTTAATTTTGTAATTAGTCTTCTTTTTCTTGTTTTTATTTCTTAAGATGTGAATTTAATTCTTGTAAGAATCTTAGAATTGTATGAAACTAGTCTAATTTCTTTTATATTGTATGAATTATTCTCTTGTACTTAAAATGTTCATGTTTAGGATAACAACTAGAGAACTAATCGGTAGAAGAAGAATTTGATAATCTATGCTTATCTTAAATGGTTTGATAGGTTATGCTTATGAATTCTAGGATTATTATCATGTTGTTGTTCTTATCATGAATAGTAATTTTAGCTTAGATGATAATTTGATAGGTTACACTTTCCTTAAATGGTTTGATAATCTATGCTTAATAAATCTAAGTTGAAATATGATAAAAAGAGAATAGTTTATATTTTGTAATTGAAATTAGTTAGTGGATTATATTCTAGATTTCTTACCTCTTTTGAATCCTCCATCTTAACTTTCTTAAATTTTCTTTTCATTCTTGTTTTATTTCTTGATTTTATTAATTCATATTTCTTACCTTGTGATTTCATTTATTCTTTAATTCTTCCTTCTCTCCTCTAAAATTCAATTTATTATCTTTTGCATATATTCAAAACAACCACTCATACAATCACACTTATTCTTTATTCCTAATTGTCACGTACAAAATATAAGAACCAAGTTTAATAATCTCTTAAAATCACCTTCTTCGTGGAATCGATATCTTTTTATACTATAACTTGATAAGTTGTGCACTTGCAATTTTGGTACATAATTATGCCGCATCACCACCTCCTGTGCATAGTCAAAGCCAAGGATCAAACTCTCAGAGGCAATGGGCTATAAAAAGGAGGAAAAGAAGGTAATGAGGGAGGTAGATCTTTTTTGCTGCTACTTCACTAAAGCTCTAATTTTTATCTTTAAAAAAGAGAACTAATAACTCCCAAAGAGTATCCGCTAAGGACCTCAATGGCCCAAGGACTCTCCCTCAAACCCCACTCAAGTCCCCCAACTGACTTGACTGTCGGAGGTACCATGGGGGAAATGAGTCCCGCCCTACTACGGGTTTCTCCTTGTATGTGCAGAAGGATCAGGAATTCTAGTCTAAGGATCGGGCATAAAGTCAAAGGAGGAGTCGGCCCCATCTCTCATCCTCTCCCTATTCGCCACCAGCGTGAAGACTAGAACCACAACCCCCTCGACTGTGTGTTCACGAACATCAACAGTTTGGCGCCCACTGTGGGGCCCACTCTCTTCTCTGAGAAGGCATGCCTAATTCTAAACAGGGGCCCGATCTTACACATTCTTAAAAAATATCGCTGGAATTGCACCATTCAAGCTAAACAAAGCCTGAAATCGCATCATTCAAGCTAAGGAGGATATGCCTATGGCTATGAAGAGCCAACATAGGCGTAGCCCTCAAGGGCTCCAATAGCTTTTGGGGAGTATTTGCCAAGTGGAACCCAAAAATCCCTCATGGAAAAGACACACCACTATGGTATTTGTCTGGCTTAAAAATGAAGCGCAGGCTCCCTATGGCCGCCACAGACAAAACCCTACTGCCTGGGCAGCCAAGTGGCCTAGGGCCTATGGCCGCCACAGACAAAACCCTACTGCCTGGGCAGCCAAGTGGCCTAGGGTTAGATCATAAACAGAACCCAAGGGTTATGATCAGATCCAGTATCGCTCAAGCTCCCATTAGTAACAGCTCGCACGAGCAAGGAGCAACGTTAAGTCTGTGGTCGGCTACTCGGACCATCACCACTTTCAAAGGAGAGTCCTTCCTCACCAAAAATGAGATTGCGGGAAACAACACGGGGAGCCACCTGGCGACTGCCTCTTCAGGAAGTCCGGCCTCGGCCCCCAGCCGCTATCCAAACCACCATAGTCAAAGAAAGAACTGGTGGTCGAAGCATGCGACTCGCATTCTCCTTATAAAAAGAAGGCTCCTCCATCCACAGGATGGTTGGGTCGTTGCTATTCCTAGAATCCTCAAGGGGAAACGATGATCCCATCAAATTCTAGGAAACAAAGCTTCGACATAGGGGGTTTCATCAACAAGAAGCCCTCCATCATAAAATTTGCCTAGGCCTCTCCCTGTTGAGCGTCATCCTCCAAAAGCTCAATCAGCCGGACTCTGGCCATACAGCACAACCAACAATGGACAAGCAAGATCTGTTGATAATCCTCGTGTCCACCGTTGACCAAGCAAGGACCTCAGCAAAAATTCGAAGTTCAAGAAGGTCCTTGGCTGATGAGATGGCGAATATGTTGACAGCTCAACGGCGTCTAAGGCCAAACAAGCTTATACTCAAGAGGAAGAGCAACCACCAATTCCGGACGTTCCTCAGTTTGGCAATAAAGACAGCTAAAGAAGCAATAGCTCGCTCTCATCAAAACAAGTCTATTCAAAGATGACATGAGACAACCTAGAAAGCTCTGTCTCAGTGAACCTGTCCCCAGCAGAAAGCCGCCTCCGAAATGCATCTGAGCAAAGAAACAAGAGTTTGACATTACCCGAGCTATGAGTGTGAGTGGGCTGTACTTTATTATGTATAAATTTCAAACAATCAATGAAAATGTCAAATAAAAAGTAAGACAGCAAAGACCTAGTCGTCTAGGCAACAACTTCTTAGTATAAAGCCCTTGATACCTAATCTGGATAAAACCAAGGCACAAAGACTCCTCAGTCACCGCAAAGCCCTTGGATCTTCTTAAAGGTAAGTCCAAGGCACAACATATGGTTCAATTCCGCCTTCTCTCATCGACCATCATGGTCAAGCCCTTGGTTTCTAATCTAGGTAAAACCAAGGCACAACAACTCCTCAGTCGGTCACAAGACCATAGCGCCGCCTCTGGATAAGCCCAAGGCGCCATGACCCCTCAGTCGATCACAAGGCCTTGGCGCCACCTCAGGACAGACCCAAGGTACAATGACTCCTCAGTCGGTCACAAGACCCTAGCGTCACCTCAGGATAAGCCCAAGACGCCACGACCCCTCGGTCGATCACAAGGCCATGGCACCGCCTTAGGACAGACCCAAGGCACAATGACTCCTCAGTCGGTCACAAGACCCTGGCACCACCTCAGGATAAGCCTAAGGCGTCACGACCCCTCAGTCATTCACAAGGCCTTAGCGCCGCCTCAGGATAGACCTAAGGCATAATGAGTCCTCAGTCGGTCACAAGACCTGGCGCCGTCTCAGGATAGGCCTAAGGCGTCACAACCCCTCAGTCAGTCATAAGGCATTCACGTCACCTCAGGACATACCTAAGGCACAATGACTTCTCAATCGGCACAAAGCCCTTGGTACCTAATCTGGATAAAACCAAGGCACAACGACTCCTCAGTCGGCGCAAAACCCTTGGCTCTTCTTAAAGGTAAGTACAAGGCACAATATATGGTTCAATTCCGCCTACTCTCATCGACCAACATGGTCAAGCCCTTGGTACCTAATCTGGATAAAACCAAGGCACAACGACTCCTCAGTCAGCATAAAGCCCTTGGCTCTTCTTAAAGGTAAGCCCAAGGCACAACATATGGTTCGATTCCGCTTGCTCTCATCGACCATCATGGTAAAGCCCTTGAAACCTAATCTGGATAAAACCAAGGCACAATGACTTCTCAGATAGCATAAAGCCCTTGGTACCTAATCTGGATAAAACTAAGGCACAAAGACTTCTCAGTCGGCATAAAGCCCTTGGTACCTAATCTGGATAAAATCAAGGCACAATGACTTTTCAGTTAGCATAAAGCCCTTGAAACCTAATCTGGATAAAACCAAGGCACAACGACTTCCCAGTCGGCATAAAGCCCTTGGTACCTAACCTGGATAAAACCAAGGTATAACGACTTCTTAGTCAGCACAAAGTCCTTGGCTCCTCATGAAGATAAGCCTATGGAACAACCCTAAGGACGACCTCAATAATTACTCCTCGGCCAAATGGGGGAACGAAGACGTCGACACGTCGACACTTATCTCGCATATACCAGGGTCAACATTATTCCTGAAAAGAAAGCAGAGTCATAACATGATCAACTATTTCCTCAGGCATTTGCAACTCTCAAAAGCGAAAGACAGGAGAAAATCATTTCTCATTCAAAAAAAGGGGAGTTTCATACATTCTCTACCAAAAAACCCGACAGGGCTAAAAAAAAAAAGAGAAACAACAAGAATTCCTTCCTAAGGCTCAGAACCACTGCACCCAAAATCCTTCCTCATTTTCTTCAAAGGCCTCCTGGAAGAACTCGGCTCCTCCGAGTCGGCCCCTCTTTTACAGACCTCCATTAGTGGAGAAAGGACTGTCGCTTCAGAGTCAGAGGAAGACGAGGAGGACCCTCCTATCTCTGGGAATTCCTCTCTGTCCAGAGCTCTGGACTCCTGAAGACCGAGGTGATGCCGAAGCTTCTCAAGATCTCTAGCCTTGAGATCACTAAGAGCCCTCGGCGCCAAACAACCAGACGAAGAACTTCTTCCATTCTTCATTCACCTCTGGAAAATCAGCATCCAAATGAAAATCGCCCTGACAGTGGAAAAGATAAAGCGGGTCTCACACTAACCACATGCCCAAGCAAACTAAAGTGGGCACCACTTCCGCCTCGGAGCAGGCGTCTATGAATGTCATCAAGATATAAATGGTGTGTGGATGAAATTGGTAGGGGAAACCCCAAAGCCGTAAAAACTTCCCTTATGAAGGGATGCAGCGACAGGCACAATCCACACTGCAGATGCGCCAGATAGAGAGGCACCCGATCCTCGCCGTGCATATGCACCAGAGTAAGACTGTCCGGTGCCCCTATGGTCATTGCCCGAGAAATATCATACTTATCATGCAACCAAATTGCCTCGTCCAAAGTCATCCTCGACCTAGATATGAACAATACCATAAGTTTCTTCTCACGGTCATTTTGAGGAAAGGCCATAGTAAAAATATCTTAAGGAGTCAAAGAAAGAATTGACAAGAAGAAATGTTCTTGATGTAGAGTGTTCTTCCAAAACAGCGCCAGGAATTATTTATAAGCTTCTAGAGAAGCATGCATAAGGATCCAAGATGCTCAATCCTGGAGCAACTAAGGAAGATCTGTTTTGAAACCCGGAAACGAATCGCTCGAAAATGCCAACCGTCGCTCGTAACTCACGCCAATTAATTGGCAAGTAAAGGCGCCATTCACTCTACTCATGACACCTCGTTTCCTCTAAAAAAGCGGTTCCCGATACCAACAGCATCAACCCACAGAAGATTGGCGGTTAGCAAGTTCTACGCCACGTCTCCTGCCATGATCAACTGGCTAAAAAATCCCAACACCTTGAGCAAACTCATATCCATTTCATTCGGACCCGACTAAAGTCAGCTCCAAATGAAAGGGGCCAACTGTTATGATAATTTACCATCTACAAATAAAGATGTCGGGAGATTGACTGTATAGGCTTAAAAAGGGCATGGTCTAAACCAGCTTAGAAGCTCAAAAGCCCAGTCAAGGGCAAGTCTATCAGCCAACCAAGCAGATGAGTCATCTTTCGACCAAGGGTCATCATTACCGACTCGAAGTGTGGGACTAGTCGATCCCTCGTAATTAAGACGACTCCTCGAGCAAACATCTCGACCATACACTAGGTCCAAAGCTCACTCGACTACCGAGTCGAAAAATCATAATAATAACTCACAAAATCAACCCGCCTTGACTAAGGGGATAAGATCCGACTAAGCTCGCTTCAGATGTTAATTGGCACTACAGCATTGATCAATCCCATCGAGATCTTCGCTCTGACAAATCTCATGCATAAGCCATTTATTCTTCTCACAAGTCACTTCCCATAGATCGCCATAATGCTCTCCCAAGCTCTAATAGTTTCCTCTCCAATCACCAATCGCCATCTGGAGGGAGGAGGACAACCAAGTGGCTGGCCTATCCTCTGCCCTACCTCATTTGTCAAATCTAGAATACTGAGAAGACCTTTCTCTCCTGTACCCAAGTGACTTCCCTTCCAATCGCCAGTCACCATCTGGAAGGGGAAGGATTACTCAGCAACCTGTCCGTTCACCCATCAACCACCTCCTGTGCATAGTCAAAGCCAAGGATCAAACTCTCAGAGGCAATAGGCTATAAAAAGGAGGAAATGAAGGTAATGAGGGAGGTAGATTTTTTTGCTGCTACTTCACTAAAACTCTAATTTTTATCTTTAAAAAAGAGAACTAATAACTCCCAAAGAGTATCCTCTAAGGACCTCAATGGCCCAATCACTCTCCCTTAAACCCCACTCAAGTCCCCCAACTAACTTGACCGTCGGAGGTACCACGGGGGAAATGAGCCCCGCCCTCCTACGGGTTTCTCCTTGTATGTGCAGAAGGATCGGGAATTCCAGTCTAAGGATCGTGCATAATGTCGGAAGAGGAGTCGGCCCCATCTCTCATCCTCTCTTTATTCGCCGTCAGGGCGAAGACCAAAACCGCAACCCCCTCGGCTGTGTGTTCACGGACATCAACAAATGTAATTTTTGTATTTCTGAATGTAGTTTCTTTAGGGCTGGTTATATAGATCCCCACCCCCACATATTTGTTTTATTAATGAGTATTTTTATTATATTATATTAAAATAAACTAATTTAAAAATGACTCTAAAAATATTCAATATTAATCCCATTTAAAAGGTTTCGGTGAGATGGTTCTAAAAGTATAATTTTTGTACAAAAAAGTTATATTTTAATTATTTTATTTACATCATTAGTTTGTTAATGATAGATTAATTAATATAAATATAGAGGGCACCATTGGAGCACAACTTTTGCAAACCCTCTATATTTGAGGAATCTTGAAGAATATTCTCTTCAAACCCTCTAAAAATAGAGTATACCATTGGAGATGCTCTAACGAGGTAAAAACAATCATGGGAGGTAAAAAGATTCAGATTGACGATGCGCCGGTTGTCTGCCAACGTCCCCTGCAATGCATAAGTAAGACTTTTTGATGATAAGGTCAAAGCAATAAGCATGTAGGTTAGGCTCTAGGGGAAGATCCATCGTAGACCAAAGTCGGTGCAAGTCAAAGTTAAGATGATGAATCCCTTTACCTATAGGTAGGGTTGCATATATATACGATTACCTAGGTAGATCACGTAGAATATGTGTCACCATCCTACTGGCCGAGATAATTATGGTAGTTACTTTGCCTACGTGTAAGTTCACGTGGGGGGATCTCATTGGCATGTGATGGTTCAATCGACATATGTGCAGATCAATTAAGTTATGAAAGTTGGCAATAAGAATGATTGGGTACTCAATTGATATCTCCTAATATGGAGTATTGAGGATACAATATGATTCGAATCAATTATCTCCAATTAGACAAGCCACCATAAAATTAGGCCGTGTTGGCTTGAGGAATAGTAAGCAAATTGAGGCGAATTTAGTTTTTATTGACCTTTATTGTAGTAACTGAGCTTTCAGGTCAACCCATGGGCCGTGACTATGTTGTAAGTTGAGTTCAGATGTCCCACATTTTAGCCGAGTTAAGCGATTAATTGGTTGATCGAGTAAACTTGCAGCCATGAAGTGGTTTGGTTAAACCAGTTGTAAAATTTATGTTATATGCATAACAAAGTTTATTTAAAAAATATTTTACTTGTGAAACTCACTGAATGTAGCAATATTATTGGTTAATCTATATACTATATTAAATATCTTCCCCTTGAAAATGCTATTTATTAAAATTTACACCTAAACTCCCCACCCCATAGAATTGTTAAAACTTACATGGGAAAAAAGGCAAAATTTCTCCATAGTGATTAAAAAGGCTGTGACTCCTCATCGCTCTCTTAAAATCCTTACCAATCTCTTCTTCCATCTCCTCTTCATCAATCACCACAATAATCATCACCCCCAAACATCGTCAACCTCTGTACAGTGAGCTCCCCTCTCTAACTTCTATAACTTAATTAATCTATGCTAACTTTACCGAATTTGATACAGTTTAAGATTGGCCTTAACTTGCGAAGCACGTCTCCAAAGAATGGGACGACTTTGAAGCTGACTTTGGTGCTTGTGGGTCTATTCAACTCACATACTCCCTCTAGAATCATCCTCAATCCCTCCACTTCTGCTTGAAGATTTTTCAGTTTGATTAACGTCCATTTGAATGCAAATTCAATTTTAAATTAAAATGTGTGTTTGTACGTACTTCAAATCCTTGACTTCCTTGTGTTTGGATAAAAATAAGTCATTACCTTTGCTTGCATCTCTTAATGTCGCATATGTTGCAAGTCAATATCCATTCGTTGTTTCATACGGTTACTATACGAATCCTATGCTGAATAATGACACCAAATGAACTCATTCTTTCTCCTACAGCTATGAAACTTGCATTATGTTTGTAATCATGTGAAAAACTTATCTTCCTCTTTTTCTTCTTTTTTTAAGATGGGAATATCATGCGTATCGATCATTTGTGTTCAACATTATATTTCTTGAGACCAATAATAACTATAATAAATCGTGTTAAGGACCCAATTTTAAGAACCCCATGTGACCAACCCCTTCAACCTTTTTCCCATGTGTAAAAGCACCCAAAATCCCCCCAAAAAAGTGATTCAACCCTTATTTCCTGCTAATTAAGCATATAGAGAAAAAAAATAAAAATAAAAAAAATCCTAAAATGCCTTCCTCATCTCTCTTCTCTTCAGATCTTAATCTCCATGGCTCTTCCTTCCTCCTCTCCTCTCCTTCCTTATAATGACCCTAACCTTCCTCCACTTTCCCTCTTCCTCCTTTTTCTCTCAGACTGACATCCCTTCCGCCACCACCGACCTTGGGTGCATGCTCCTGCCATGTTGTCTCCTTCTTTGGCCTCACCCTCTGCCGCCACCAACCTCGAGCGCACCCTCCATCCTCGTAATCTCCCTCTCCCGCCTTCCTCTCCATCACTATTGATCTCAAGCACATCCTCAAAAAGTTTGCCTCCAATGCCTATGACGAGATCTCCTTCTTCGAGATCACCACCAAGAAAAAGGCCATAAGGGACCCTAGATAATGTACAAATCTTGAGTTGAGTAATGTATTTGATGCTCAACAGATGTTTGATGTATTGCTTAAAATATTGGGTGTAAAGAAATTCATATGAAAGCTTTTCAAAAAGCAGAGGAGTCAACTTTTCATAACAAGCAGCAAGTTCCACAAGACCTGTAAGCTATCGATTTTTCAAAGAATTTTATAATTTCTGTTTGAATATTGTGGAAATATGAAAATTTAAAGAAATGTTGGATATCATGTCCCCATGATATAATTTTGATGATAACAATTTATTCATATTAAAGAATCAATATGTGTGTTATACATATGCACTAACATTTATATGCAGATTTAAATATCATATATGAACAAGTGCAAGATGAGTTCAAGGCATTTTGAAGTAAAGAAGATGAAGAACATACACGTCAATGTAATTATTTTTACATTTTTTCTTTACTTAGAAATATTGTACAAGCCTTGATCACTCACACACACACACATAGAAATTAGAACACACTGACACAGGCTTAGTGTGTTGGTTAACTATAGAAATCCCCTATGTTAACCATTAGAGTTATAGTTAATAATTGAGTGTCAAAACATTTAATTCATATCATTTCTTAACTCTTAGTAGTCGACTAGTTAGAATAATAGTCGACTACTCATGTCTGTGACCTAAATATAAATTTCTGTCAGTTTACAGTATAGTCGACTAATTTGAATAATAGTCGACTACTCAAGCTTATGACAGAAATATAAGTTTCTAATTTGAATAATAGTCGACTACTCAAGCTTATGACAGAAATATAAGTTTCTATTAGTTTACAGTATAGTTTACTAATTGACTTTATAGTCGACTATTGAAGGCAAAATACATTTTTCAAGTTTCTGTCTGATTACAGTATAGTCGATTAATGACTTTTATAGTCGACTAATGACTTTTATAGTCGACTACTGAGAAATTTTCTGACTTCACAGCGTCTGTTTAAACTCAGTGTAGTCGACTATTCTATCTTGTAGTCTACTACAGATACAGTTTTTCCAGATTTTAAAGTTTGAATTAATGACTGTTTATAGCCGTTTTTAAACATTTTTAAAGTCAAAATAATTGTCTTTTCAAGGGCTATAAATAGGTTATTTGTTCAGAAAAAATGCAGAGACTTACATACCCATAAGATTTGATCTTTGTGCATTTTTCAAGTGTAAAAACATTCATATTTTGAGAAAGAGAAAAGTTTCTGAAATTACCTTTGATCATCATTCAAATATTTATTATTTAGGCAATTTACAGAAGTTAAAATCATTCCTAAGCCACTACTACACAACACTACAAATCAAGGCTTATAGGAGTTGAGTTGTTGCTTCAAAGCAGTTTCTCGGTTTGTGAGAAGTGTTAATCTCTTGGTTTAGAGATTGGTGTGCAAATTTTGCTTCAAAGCAGTTTCTCGGTTTGTGAGAAGTGTTAATCTCTTGGTTTAGAGATTGGTGTGCAAATTAGCAAGGCGATTGTTAATTGGTGTTGTAATTTGCAGGGACTTGCAAATTGGTCAAGTTTATTTTTGATTTTGTAAGTTTATTCAAAATCATAGTGGAAACTCTCAAGCGGGATTTTCTTGGGGACTGGATGTACACTAGATTGGTGGAACCAGTATAAAACTTTGTGTTTGTGATTGTAAATTTCTGAGATTGCCATTTTTCTTTACAAGTTATAATCTACTTTGCATAAATTTTAAAAGAATACTATTCACCCCCCTCTAGTGTTCTAGTGTATCTATTTCAGATCTATTACTAATTATTTGTAAGGCCCATAGAAAGAATAACATATATGTTCTATTATGAAAATATTTTAAATGACTTATCTTATGCCTCATCAAATGATTCTTTTTATGGCATAAACATTTTGGACATGTTAACTCTAACCATATTTCTAAGTAATTTTAAGAATGATTAGCTTAAATGGTGTATCTAAGATTTCTTTTAATAAATAATCTTTTGTGATGCATGTCAACAAGAACAAACATACAGCAAATCTTATTTCAATCTAAAAGTATAATATCTACGTAAGGGTAGGCCATTAGAATTTAATTCACATAGATCTTTTTGGTCGCTTCTAGAAGTAGCTTCTTTTAAATGGAGTAGATATTGCATTTGTTCTTGTATTGATCGTTATTCTAGATTTACATGGGTAAGTTTTTCTTAAACATAAAAATGATGGCCTTTTATGAGTTTTTCTATATTTTGCAAAGAATTCAAAATTAAAAATCTACTTCTATTATCTCTATGCGTAGTGATCATGAGGGAGGGTTGAATTTGAAAATGAATTATTTACAAATTTTTATGATAAAACCATGGGTATATCACATATTTTTCTTTTCCTCGTGCATGCTCCACAATAATGGAAGTTGTAGAAGAAAAATAGATCTTAAAGAATGTGCTAGAACATGTTGTGTGATAGTAATTTACCCAAATATTTCTTGGGCAGAAGCTGTATCAAGCAGTTTGTTATGTATTATTAAGATGGTTTTATTAAGACGCTATTTTAAAGAAACCTCTTATGAATTTATTTTAATAATAAAATTCCTAAAATATGCTTACTTTAAAGTTTTGGTTGTAAATGTTTTTTTATAACAACAAAGATACTTAGATAAATTTGATTCTAATGTGATGATAGATTTTGTTTGATATTTCTAATCATAAGTAAAGATATAGAATATATAAACATGAACTTTAGTTATTGAAGAGTCTTTACATGTTTCATTGTTTTTGTTGGAAAAATTTTTCAAAGCCACACATTATTTTTAAATAATGATGATGATATAATTGATTGACTATCATAAATCTCCAAATGTTAGATATTACAGAAGATGATAATTACAAATGATTTACCTAAAGATTTTTTAGAAGTTTAAAAATCATCCACAGATGACTTAGTTATTTGGAAATATTTTGAACTAAAGAACTACTAATGCTCATTTTAATTTGATTGCTCATCACTGTTTTATTTCAACTATTGAACGCTAAAAATATAAAAAGAAGCCTTACTTGATGATTTTTGATAGTTGCAGATGCAAGATGAACATAATCATTTTCGTAGAAATAGTGTTTTGGGATCTTATACCAAAACCTCAAATAAATCTTTATTGGAAAACAAAATGGATTTTAGAACGCAAATTAGAGTGAATCTGGTCAAAGCTTGTTTAGAAACACCAAGCTAGATTAGTTACTCAAGGTTTAATCAAAGAAGAATGAATTGAATTATGATGAAAGCTTATGCAGCCTGTTGCTGCATTATAGAATCAATTAAGAATTTACTTGCATTTTTCATGCGCTTTATGATTTTTAAAATTATTTCAAATGTGACTGTTAAAAGTGCATTCTAATAGGTTTTATAAAAGAAGAAGTTTTGTAAAAACAACCTCCAACGGTTTTGAACATGAAAGTTTTCCAAATATCATTGTTTTTAAACTTTAAAGAAAGCTCATATGGTCTTAAAACAAGCACCTCGTGCTTTGGGTATGATACGATTAAAGAAGTCTTCTTTTAACTCTTAGGTTTTGAAATTAGAAAAGTTGATTCACATTATTTATTAGAAAATAAATAAAAGATATTTTATCTAAATTCAAATATATTGTAGAATGATATTATTTTTTGGTTCTACTAACAACAATCTTGGTTAAGAATTTGCTAAGACTATAGCAGGATAGAATTTAAATTGAGTCACATGAGTGAACCGAATTTCTTCCGCTTGGACTTCAAATCAAACAATTAAAAAAAAGAAGGAATATTCATCAATCAAAACAAGTATGGCAAAGTTTACTAAACCGTTTTTGGATATGAAAAAATACAACAAGCAAACCCGACACCAATGAGTTACTACACATGCACTTGACAAGATAAAAATGGTAAGAGTGTTGATCAACAAGCTCTATATAGAGTATGATTGGATCACTTCTTTTATATTACTGCTAAGTAGACTTTGATAATTATGTTAGTGTATGTGTTATGTGCTAGATTTCAATGCATAATGCCTAAAGAATCAGCACATCATTAAAGCAGTGAAAAGGAATTTTTAAGATATCTTAAAGAAATAACTACAAATTCTGGATTGTTTATCCAAAACATAGCAGCATTTGATTTAATTGTCAATAAGTGATTGCCCTGATTTTTGCCAGATTGTAAATCGATAAAAAAAGTACAAGTGGAACATTCATTCTTATAGGACATTCACTGTATCTTGGTTTAGTAAAAAACAAAAATGAGTATCTATTAATCAACGACTGAAGCTGAGATATATTGCCGGCATAGTCGTTGGATGTGCTCAAATTTATTGATGGAGAAACGACAAGATTGAATAATATGATCTAATTATGGCATAAATTGTCCGCATATCGCATATCATTAAATGGTGACAATTCTAGTGCCAAATTAATTTATTAAAATCCTATTCAACATTCACGCTTACAAACATATTTTTGAATATGTAGACATTACTTTCGTTACGTGATCATTGCCGCTTAAAGGTGACATTTTATTCAGATATTTATATCGTTAGTGATAATCGCAATAGTAGATATATTAAAAAACCCTTAAAAGAAGAAATTTATATTAAATTAAGAAGGCGAATTAGGTATATGTTCAAATGAATGAAAATTAAAGTTTTAAACAAACACATATGCATAGCATACCCTTAATAGTCGACTATATTTTTGACTCATATCGACTACACTGGCACAACATTGCAATATAAATGGTGCTGTAAATTACAGTGTCAGTCCGACTAATTTCATGCTATAGGTCGACTACCGCTGAGTTAAAATCTGAAAAATTAATTATCTGCCTCGATTACAGTGTAGTCGTACTACTTTTCCTTTCTAGGCGACTATCTAATAGCAGATTATCACAGATGGTTACAGTTTTCGAAGCTTTACTAGATTTTTAGGCAAATCAACCCCAATACCCGTTTCACTTAAGTAGATCTTTAATCTTAAGCCATTATTTTCAAGCTCTATCACTCCTAGCCACATATTTAAGATAAAAATCTTTCACCATTTCATTCTTTTTAGCAATTGCAATCTGACCATAGCAATTTTTTTATTTTTTGTAAAATGAATAAAATACCTAAAACTAGCCGCACTAAACTTCTCTTAAAACCGATTCTTCCTTCTTCCCCTCTCAGACCGCATTGAATCAGTTAGGGCAAATCATCTTATTTTTCATTTTTCTTCTCAAACCCTTCATCAAATTCATGTGTTTCTAAAATTTGACAGGTTCTGTAGTGCGATGCTACACCCAGTGCATAGTCGACTAATTCTAGGGTTTCAACAAGTTTCAACAGTTTGTCGCGTAATTTCCTCACTCTGATCCTTTCTATACCTTTTGGATGATATTTCTGATTGCATCATGTTCTAGATGCTAGAAAGCTAAGCCAAGTTCATAGCTAATGTTAAGCGATGAAAATCTCATATTATTAAAAGTCCTGATTTACTGAAGAATTTAAGCAAAATATTCCACTTTTGATAGTTCTTCCCAGGACGATTTGTGAAATTTGATGATTTTATTCAATGGAACTTCTGTCATATTTATTGATAATGTGCGTGATTGCTTGAATTATTCTCTACTGAAAATAGAAAACGACATTATGCCTTTTCTTGTTCAATTGTTCTATAGCTAATATAGAAGCGTTTGGAACTATGATGGTACTGAAAAGCTTAAAACCTCGTTGTTAAAGGAAAAAATAGAAATTAAATTGATATAAGTCAATGGTGTAAAATTTTTAATATTCCTTTTTCGAGGAGTCTCTCTCTAGGTCATATTAGAATGAAGTGATTCAGATTATTATTTATCATATATTTCTTCCTGGTTTATAGTAAACTTTTAAATAATTTCAACAAATTTGTCGCAATTCTAGATTCATATTTCATGAATCTTTCAGTGTATAACTTGTTCTCTCAAAAACTGGGAGTTTCTATTTGCATTTCCGCAAAAAGATTTAGCAAAAGCACTATACGCTATAATGGGAATATCCAACGTTAACTTAGGCAGAAGTTTATTATCGACAATCTTCTGACAATTACAAAGGATTTCTTCCTATGGTGGCCTTTTTTAACAAAGTTTTTCCTTTGACAAATTTCATGTGGCATCTTCAGTCTAAAAATTATGTTGTCCGTTCAGTTGATTCTTTTGATTCCAATGTGCCTAACTAGGATGAGGGTTAACAAATTTGAAATTCATAATGCAAAATTCTCAAGATGAAGCCTCATATCGCTCATCAAGAAGATATATTCCACAAAGAATTCCAACAACATTTCAACTCAAGCTGGACCTCTCAACTGAGTCAACAAACCACACAAATGGACTCAGAATCCCTCTGCTTCTCAGATGTGGCAATTATACACTTTGTTCACTGCATCCTTGAGTTAGAGAAGCTGGTGTCAGCGAGCTCTTTTCTCCCAAACAGTTACATTATGTGCTAATGAGGAGGAGTTAATGAAGAAATTGTGAATAACTTGGACTTGAAGCTTAGTGAATTCTTTCCAAGGATATCGAACCTCTCCAGCCACCTTAGAAGTCATGCATGCATCATTTAGTTTTTTGCGTTGAAGCTTTTTGTTTTGTTATCAAAACCAATTATGTGTTATTGTTGTTTGTTTTAAGTTGCATTTCAACAAACTATATAGTAGTAATGTTTTTTAAAGACATATGTATATGTGGTGGTTGCTACTAAATTGTTTTAAAGCTTTAGTATGATTTATGAATTTGCATTTTAGATTACTTTATAATGATTAAAATAGTTAATACATGTGCTATATTATTTTAAACGATTATGGTGATGAATTATTATGGAAGTTTTGATTTTTTATGGAAGTCCTTTGCGCTACCATATTGCTTGATGGGTGAAGTTATGGACTTATGTTCATAATCTGGATGACTCTGTTTGAGAGTACTAGCTCGATGAAGAGGAAATTATGATATGTTTAGGATAGTTAACGTATTTCTTTTTGTAATGACAAGGGGCGAAAGAATACTTTCAAGAATTTATGATTTATGTTTTGTTCAGTTGTTTTCAGAATTCAAGCAATAACCAATATGAATTTGTAGATTGTAGACTCTAATGTGCTTTTATGCAAGGGGAGTAAGGTATATTTGCTTTATCAAAAGTTTTTATATATATACATACGCATAAATTGTTTGTCATCATCGAAAAGGGGAGCGACCGTGCCGGTCGACCGATGAGTCTCTGAGTGTTTTTCAAAACTTCCTTAGCTGCTCGCGGTCGACCAAATTTTTCGGTCGGTCGACCGAAGGTATTTTTTGGTCTACCGAAATTTTCTTCGGTCAACCGATTTTTGCCTCTGGTCAGTCGCGACTTTTTTAAACGGTCATTTACATCGAACGCTGTGCTTTCACTTGTTAGTGATTGGCACAGTCTGTGATGAGGGTCTGAAGAAGAGATTATTATCTCATTTGGGAAGATTTGTTTTTGTTTTAAAATGATTTAAACTTTTCTATATAAACCCCCCAGACCTCTTCTTCTTCCTCAGCCCTAACGTTTGAAAACCAGAGAGAACTTTCTGCTTCCTGAGATAAATTTTCAAATCCTGTTTTTTCTCTCTGTTTTAAGTGTGTTTCACTTCCCAGCTTCTGTAAACCTACTCTTTGCTATAGGGGCTGTGTAAAGAGAGGTTCTTGCTGTGTGAGTGAGATCTTGTGTAGATTAACTGTGAGGGAGTGTGATCTGTTGAGATCAAACTGTGTAGTGAGAGAGATCTGTGGAGATCGCTGTGTAGACGAAGTTCCGGCTTCCAAACCGGGTGGATAGTGGATTTCTCCTCGAGAGTGGGGAGCGGGGACATAGGCCAGAGGGCCGAACCTCGTTAACACATCGCGCGTCAAGGATAACGAACTCCTAACTCTATCTCTCTTTCTTTTATCGCATTTCTGTTTTGTGGTTTGCTTGTACTGTTTTTAATTGCATATTAGAGCCTCTTGACCCCAATCACCCCCCCTCTAGGGTCCAACAAACGAGACTATTGGAGAAATGTTCACAAGATTCACCAACATCACAAATTCTCTCATTGGTCTTGGAAAAACATACACACAAGTGGAGATGGAAAGAAAAATACTTCGATCACTTACTCCGTAATGGGAAAAGAAAGTTACCGCAATCAAAGAAGCCAATAATTTGTCAACTCTTACGGTTAAAAATCTTATCGGAAATCTTATGGCGTATGAAGTTCAAATTGAAGATAGAAAGAATAATGAAGAAACTAAGAACAAGAAAGTACTTGCATTCAATACTACTTCCGATAAAAAAGATTCAGATGATGATGATGAAGAAATGAGCATGTTTGCACGAAAATTTTAGAAATTTATAAAATGAGGTAATTTTAAATCGAAAAGTTTATTTTTAAATAACCCTCTTTGTTTTAAGTATAATAAACCAGGTCATATGAAGAAAGATTGTCCAATGTTAAAGAATAAGCAAAAATCAAGTTATTTTAATAACTTTAACATCATTCAAAATAACAAGAAAAGGAAAGCAATGACTGTCACTTGGGATGATAGTGATGAGTCATCTTCAGATAAAGAAATTGAAGAAAAGGAAAGTGCTCACATGTGTTTTATGGCACAAGATGAAGTAAGTGACAATGAAGAACTTTTAGATGCTGTCAATGAATTATATAAAACTTTTGTGAAATTAACGGCTTTACATAATTTTCTTAAAGGTGAAAATAAAAGATTACTTGAAGAAATTTCTGATTTTAATTCCTCTACTATTTCTAATTCTCAAGTAATTGAATTGAAAGAAGAAAATTTTTCTTTGCTTAAAGAAAATGAATGTTTATCTAATGAGAATGTTTATTTAAAATCAGAATGTAATGATTTAAAAATTCGCATTAATAGTTTAGATAAAAATATCTCTTCTTTTAAATCAAAATATGAGGATATATGTTTGAATGTTAGCAATTCAATAAAGGTAAAGAAAATCTTAATAATATACTTTCTTTTCAAAAAAAATCACAAAATACAAAAGGATTAGGTTTTCAATTTAATAAAAATAAATCGAAGAAAACAATTTTTGTAAAACCTTCTTGTGATATGTATGGATATAGAAATGAAAATTTGTGTAAAAAGAAATCAAAATTCTTTTCTATTTGGGTTCCAAAAGAATTAACTTCTTTATATAAGAATTTTTATATTTCTGATTTTATTAAAAATATTTGTTTATCAACTAACTATTTAGGCAAATCAAAGATTTTATTAAAAATATTTGTTTATCAACTAACTATTTAGGCAAATCAAACTCTTCATGAGTTTGGTTTTCTAAATGCTAATTTAATGGACCCAACATAGTATGGGTACCAAACCTATAAATATTCATCATTTCAGGTATCCAAGAAAGATAGGTGGATTTTGGATAGTGGTTGCTCCAAACATATGACTGGAAACATATAATTGTTGTTATCTTTTTAAAACAAGGATGGTGGTACTATTACTTTTGGAGATAATAACAAAGGAAAAGTCATCGGTATTGGATCTGTTGGTAATCCAAACAAACCTATTATTGATAATGTTTTATTAGTTGATGGTCTTAAACATAATTTACTTAGTATTAGTCAACTTTTGATAAAGGTTTTAAAATTATTTTTGAAAAAGAATCTTGCTTAATCTATGATATTGATTTAATTACTATTATTTTTAAAGGCCATAGAAAGAATAACATATATGTTTTATCTATGAAAAATATTTTAAATGAACATTATCTTATTGCATCATCAAATGATTCTATTTTATGGCATAAACATTTTGGACATGTTAACTTTAAACATATTTCTAAGATTTCTAAGAATGATTCAGTAAATGGTTTACCTAAGATTTCTTTTAAAAATAATTTTTGTGATGCATGTCAACAAGAAAAAATACACAAATCTTCTTTCAAATCTAAAAGTATAATATCTACAAGTAGGCCATTAGAATTAATTCACATAGATCTTTTTGGTCCTTCTAGAGTAGCATCTTTAAATGGAAGTAGATATGCATTTGTTCTTGTTGATGATTATTCTAGATTTACATGGGTAATTTTTCTTAAACATAAAAATGATGCTTTTAATGAGTTTTCTATATTTTGCAAAAGAATTCAAAATTAAAAATCTACTTCTATTATCTCTATACGTAGTGACCATGGAGGTGAATTTGAAAATGAATTATTTGCAAATTATTGTGACCAACAAGGTATATCACATACTTTCTCTTTTCCTCGTGCTGCTCCACAAAATGGAGTTGTAGAAAGGAAAAATAGAACTTTACAAGAATGTGCTAGAACCATGTTATGTGATAGTAATTTACCTAAATATTTTTGGGCAGAAGACAGCTTGTTATGTGTTAAATAGAGTTTTATTAAGACCTATTTTAAAGAAAACCTCTTATGAATTATTTTATAACAAAATTCCTAAAATATCTTACTTTAAAGTTTTTGGTTGTAAATGTTTTATTTTAAACACAAAGGATAACTTAGATAAATTTGATTCTAAATGTGATGAAGGAATTTTTGTTGGATATTCTAATCATAGTAAAGCATATAGAATATATAACAAAAGAACTTTAGTTATTGAAGAATCTTTACATGTTTCATTTGTTGAAAATTTTTCAAAACCACACATTATTTTAAATAATGATGATGATATAATTGATACTATTCATAATACTCCAATGTTAGATATTACAGAAGATGATAATTTACAAAATGATTTACCTAAAGATTTTTTAGAAGTTAAAAATCATCCACATGATTTAGTTATTGGAAATATTTCTGATAAAGTAACTACTAGATCTCATTTTAATTTGATTGCTCATACTGCTTTTATTTCAACTATTGAACCTAAAAATATAAAACATACTGCTTTTATTTCAACTATTGAACCTAAAAATATAAAAGAAGCCTTACTTGATGATTTTTGGATAGTTGCAATGCAAGATGAACTAAATCAATTTACTAGAAATAGTGTTTGGGATCTTATACCAAAACCTCAAAATAAATCTATTATTGGAACAAAATGGATTTTTAGAAACAAATTAGATGAATCTGGTCAAGTTGTTAGAAACAAAGCTAGATTAGTTACTCAAGGTTATAATCAAGAAGAATGAATTGATTATGATGAAACTTATGCACCTGTTGCTCATTTAGAATCAATTAGAATTTTACTTGCATTTTCATGCTTTATGAATTTTAAATTATTTCAAATGGATGTTAAAAGTGCTTTTCTAAATGATTTTATAAAAGAAGAAGTTTTTGTAGAACAACCTCCAAGTTTTGAACATGAAAGTTTTCCAAATCATGTTTTTAAACTTAAGAAAGCATTATATGGTCTTAAACAAGCACCTCGTGCATGGTATGATAGATTAAAGAAGTTTCTTTTAACTTGAGGTTTTGAAATTGGAAAAGTTGATTCAACATTATTTATTAAGAAAATAAATAAAGACATTTTACTAATTCAAATATATGTAGATAATATTATTTTTGGTTCTACTAACAACAATCTTTGTTAAGAATTTGCTAAGACTATGCAGGATGAATTTAAAATGAGTCACATGAGTGAACTCAATTTCTTCCTTGGACTTCAAATCAAACAATTAAAAGAAGGAATATTCATCAATCAAAACAAGTATGCAAAAGATTTACTCAAACGTTTTGGAATGAAAAATACAACAAGCAAACCGACACCAATGAGTACTACAACATCACTTGACAAAGATAAAAATGGTAAGAGTGTTGATCAAAAGCTCTATCGAGGTATGATTGGATCACTTCTTTATATTACTGCTAGTAGACTTGATATTATGTTTAGTGTATGTTTATGTGCTAGATTTCAATCTAATCCTAAAGAATCACATCTTAAAGCAGTGAAAAGAATTTTTAGATATCTTAAAGATACTACAAATTCTGGATTGTTTTATCCAAAACATAGCACATTTGATTTAATTTCATATAGTGATGCTGATTTTGCCAGATGTAAATCCGATAAAAAAAGTACAAGTGGAACATGTCATTTCTTAGGACATTCACTTGTATCTTGGTTTAGTAAAAAACAAAATTCAGTATCATTATCAACGACTGAAGCTGAATATATTGCTGCAAGTCTTGCATGTGCTCAAATTTTATGGATGAAACAAATATTATCTAATTATGGCATAAATTGTCCCATATCATTCATAATGTGTGACAATTCTAGTGCAATTAATTTATCTAAAAATCCTATTCAACATTCACGTACAAAACATATTGATATTAGACATTATTTCTTACGTGATCATGTGCTTATTCACGTACAAAACATATTGATATTAGACATTATTTCTTACGTGATCATGTGCTTAAAGGTGACATTTTATTAGAATTTATATCTAGTGATAATCAAATAGTAGATATATTAACAAAACCCTTAAAAGAAGAAATTTATATTAAATTAAGAAGGGAATTAGGTATATGTTCAATTGAAGAAAATTAAAGTTTTAAAACAAACACATATGCATACATACCCTTAATAGTCGACTAATTTGACCTATAGTCGACTACATGCACAAACATTGCATATAAGATGTTCTGTAAATTACAGTGTAGTCGACTAATTTCATCTATAGTCGACTACCCTGAGTTAAAATCTGAAAATTAACTTTCTGTCGATTACAGTGTAGTCGACTACTTTCCTTTCTAGCCGACTACTAATACAGATTTCACAGATTTACAGTTTTCAAGCTTACTAGATTTTTACAAATCAAACCCAATACCCGTTTCACTTAAGTAGAGTTTATCTTAACCATATATTTTCAACTCTATCAATCCTAGCCACATATTTAAGATAAAATCTTCACCTTTCATTCTTTTTACAATTCAATCTGGACCATACAATTTTTTTTTTTTTGTAAAATGATAAAATACCTAAAACTACCCACTAACTTCTCTTAAAACCGATTCTTCCTCTTCCCCTCTTCAGAACCCATTGAATCCAAGTTAGGGCATCATCTTATTTTCATTTTTCTTCTCAAACCCTTCATCAAATTCATTGTTTTCTAAAATCTGACAGGTTCTGTAGTCGACTACACCCAGTCATAGTCGACTAATTCTAGGGTTTCAACAGTTTCAACAGTTTGTGGTAATTTCTCAACTTGATCTTTCTTACCTTTTGATATATTTCTGATTCATCATGTCTAGAGCTAAGAAAGCTAAGCAAGTTCATACTAATGTTAACGATGAAATCATCATTTACTTAAAAAGTCCTGATTTACTTGAAGAATTTAACAAAATATCCACTTTTGAAGTTCTTCCAGGACGATTTGTGAAATTTGATGATTTTATTCAATGGAACTTTGGATCATATTTTGATAATGTGGGATTGCTTGAATTATTCTCTACTGAAAATAGAAAACCCACATATCCTTTTCTTGTTCAATTGTTCTATACTAATATAGAACGTGTTGGAACTATTGATGGTACTGAAAAGCTTAAAACTCTTGTTAAAGGAATAGAAATTAAATTGACTATAAAGTCAATTGGTAAAATTTTTAATATTCCTTTTCGAGGAGTCTCTCTTAGGTCAATTAGAATGAATGATTCAGATTATTATTTAATCATATATTTCTTCCTGGTTATAGTAAACCTTTAAATAATTCAAACAAATTTCGTCCAATTCCTAGATTCATTTCATGAATCTTAGTGTATAACTTGTTTCCAAAAACTGGGAGTTTCTATTTCATTTCCCCAGACTTAGCAAAAGCACTATACGCTATAATGGGAAATATCCAAGTTAATTAGGCAGAAGTTTATTATGACAATCTTCTGACAATACCAAAAGGATTTCTTCCTTATGGTGCCTTTTTAACAAAAGTCTTTGACAAATTTCATGTGGATCTTCAGTCTAAAAATTATGTTGTCCGTTCCATTGAATTCTTTGATTCCAATGTCCTAACTAGGATGAAGTTAACAAATTTTGAAATTCATGAACAAAATTCTCAAGATGAACCTCATCCTCATCAAGAAGATATTCCACAAGAAATTCCACAATATTCAACTCAAGCTGGACCTTCAACTAGTCAACAACCACCACAAATGGACTCAGAACCCTCTTGCTTCTCAGATGTGCAATATAACACTTTGTCTGCACGCATCCTTGAGTTAGAGACTGGTCAGCGAGCTCTTTTCTCCCAAAACAGTTACATTATGTGTAATCAGGAGGAGTTAATGAAGAAATTTGATAACTTGGACTTGAAGCTTAGTGCATTCTTTCAAGGATATCAACCTCCTCCAGCACCTTAGAAGATCATGCATGCATCATTTAGTTTTTGGTTGAACTTTTTGTTTGTTATCAAAACAATTATGTGTTATGTTGTTTGTTTAAGTTTGCATTTCACAAACTATATAGTAGTAATGTTTTTTTAAGACATATGTAATATGTGGTGTGTTGCTACTAAATTGTTTTAACTTTAGTATGATTTATGAATTTGCATTTTAGATTACTTTTATAATGATTAAATAGTTAATACATGTGCTATATATATTTTAAACAGATTATGGTGATGAATATTATGGAACTTTTGATTTTTATGGGAAGTCTTTGCCTACCTATTTGGATGGGTGAAGTTATGGACTATGTTCATAATCTGGATGATCTGTTTGAAGTACTAGCTCATGAAGAGGAAATTATGATATGTTTAGGATAGTTACGTATTTCTTTTTGTTAATGACAAAGGAGGAGAATGCTTTCAATTCAACAATAACAATATGAATTGTAGATTGTAGACTCTAATGTGCTTTTATGCAGGGGGAGTAAGTATATTTGCTTATCAAAGTTTTTATATATATACATATGCATAAATTGTTTGTCATCATCAAAAAGGGGGAGAATGTTGGATATCATGTCCCCATGATATAATTTTGATGATAACAATTTATTCATATCAAAGAATCAATATGTGTGTTATACATATGCACTAACATTTATATGTAGATTTAAATATCATATATGAACAAGTGCAAGATGAGTTCAAGGCATTTTTAAGTAAAGAAGATGAAGAACATACACGTCAATGTAATTGTTTTTACATTTTTTCTTTACTTAGAAATATTGTACAAGCCTTGATCACTCACACACACACATATAAAAATTAGAACACACTGACACAGGCTTAGTGTGTTGGTTAACTATAGAAATCCCCTATGTTAACTATTAGAGTTACAGTTAATAATTGAGTGTAAAAACATTTAATTCATATCATTTCTTAACTCTTAGTAGTCGACTAATTAGAATAATAGTCGACTACTCATGTCTGTGACCTAAATATAAGTTTCTGTCAGTTTACAGTATACTCGACTAATTTGAATAATAGTCGACTACTCAAGCTTATGACAGAAATATAAGTTTCTGTTAGTTTACAGTATAGTCGACTAATTGACTTTATAGTCGACTACTGAAGGCAAAATACATTTTTTCAAGTTTCTGTCTGATTACAGTATAGTCGACTAATGACCTTTATAGTCGACTACTGAGAAATTTTCTGACTTCACAGAGTCTGTTTAAACTCAGTGTAGTCGACTATTCTGTCTTGTAGTCGACTACAGATACAGTTTTTCCAGATTTCAAAGTTTGAATTAATGACTGTTTATAGCCATTTTTAAACGTGTTTAAAGTCAAAATAATTGTTTTTTCAAGGGATATAAATAGGTTATTTGTTCAGAAAAATGCAGAGACTTACATACCCATAAGATTTGATCTTTGTGCATTTTTCAAGTGTAAAAACATTCAGATTTTGAGAAAGAGAAAAGTTTCTAAAATTGCCTTTGATCATCATTCAAATATTTATTATTTAGGTAATTTATAGAAGTTAAAATCATTCCTAAGCCACTACTACACAACACTACAAATCAAGGCTTATAGGAGTTGAGTTGTTGCTTCAAAGCAGTTTCTCGGTTTGTGAGAAGTGTTAATCTCTTGGTTTAGAGATTGGTGTGCAAATTGGCAAGGTGGTTGTCTATTGGTGTTGCAATTTGCAGGGACTTGCATATTGGTCAGGTTTGTTTTTGATTTTGTAAGTTTATTTAAAATCATAGTGGAAACTCTCAAGCGGGATTTGCTTGGGGACTGGATGTATACCAGATTGGTGGAACCAGTATAAAACTTTGTGTTTATGATTGTGAATTTCTGAGATTGCCATTTTTCTTTACAATTTATAATTTACTTTGCATAAATTTTAAAAGAACACTATTCATCCCCTCTCTAGTGTTCTAGTGTATCTATTTCAGATCCTACATTACCGACTAAATGTGATTTTTGTTTGATAATTTTTTTATGTAAGTTCAAGTCCAAAGTGGAGTGTTTACTTCAATGAGTTGGAAGTAAAGTCTAAGGGGTTGTATGTTAAGTCTATTGGGTTGAATAATAAGGCAAAGAGCTTCTATATTAAGTCTATGGGTTGAATAATAAGTCTAAAGGTAGAATGTTAAGTGTAATAGATTATATGTTAAGTATAATTTGTTGAATGTTAAGTGTAATTTGTTAAATGTTAAGTCGAATGCATTGTATGTTAAGTCTAGTTAGCGTGATGTTAATTCAAATTGGTTCAATATTAAGTCTATAGAGTTAGAAGTGAAGTTTAAGGGCTTTTATGTTAAGTCTATTGGGTTGAATAATAAGTCTAAAGGTGAAATGTAAATATAATGGATTATATGTTAAGTCTGATTTGTTGAATGTTAAGTGTAATTTGTTACATATTAAATCTAATGCGTTGTATATTAAGTCTAATTGGTATGATGTTAATTCTAATTGGTTAAATGTTAAGTCTATAGAGTTGAATATTAAGTCTAATCGGTTAAATGTTAAGCCTAATTGGAAGATATTTTTTATCTAATAAAAAGTATGTTATTTGTAATGAAAATAATGTTAAGTCTAAAGTGTCTCATGTAATTCTAATGAGAGGGATGTCAAGTTTAATCTATTAAATGTTAATTCTAATTAGAGGAATGTCTAGTCTAATAAGTTGAATGTTAAGTCTAATCGGAAGATTGTCAAGTCTAATCTGCTGAATGTTAAGTCTAAAGGTAGAATGTTAAGTGTAATAGATTATATGTTAAGTATAATTTGTTGAATGTTAAGTGTAATTTGTTAAATGTTAAGTCGAATGCATTGTATGTTAAGTCTAGTTAGCGTGATGTTAATTCAAATTGGTTCAATATTAAGTCTATAGAGTTAGAAGTGAAGTTTAAGGGCTTTTATGTTAAGTCTATTGGGTTGAATAATAAGTCTAAAGGTGAAATGTAAATATAATGGATTATATGTTAAGTCTGATTTGTTGAATGTTAAGTGTAATTTGTTACATATTAAATCTAATGCGTTGTATATTAAGTCTAATTGGTATGATGTTAATTCTAATTGGTTAAATGTTAAGTCTATAGAGTTGAATATTAAGTCTAATCGGTTAAATGTTAAGCCTAATTGGAAGATATTTTTTATCTAATAAAAAGTATGTTATTTGTAATGAAAATAATGTTAAGTCTAAAGTGTCTCATGTAATTCTAATGAGAGGGATGTCAAGTTTAATCTATTAAATGTTAATTCTAATTAGAGGAATGTCTAGTCTAATAAGTTGAATGTTAAGTCTAATCGGAAGATTGTCAAGTCTAATCTGCTGAATGTTAAGTCTTATCTGTTAACTCAAATTAGTTCGATGTTAAGTCTTGTTTTGTTTTTTTATTTGTTTAGTTTTTATTATTTATTATTAATTTGTGTTCTGATTATTTTCTAAACATTTGTAGCATTGCCTCTACTTTGAACTCAAAAAATAAAGCTTGTGGTCCGCCGAATGTGCTCGAGTTTGGTAGTCTTGTAAGCAATACATCAAATATCTATTGGGCATTAAATACAATACTAAACTCAAGATCCATACATTATCTAAGGTCCTTTATGACCTTCTTCTTGGTGGTAATCTTGGAGAAGGAGATCTTGTCATATACATTGGAGGCAAACTTATTGAGGATGTGCTCGAGGTCAATAGTGACGGAGAGGGAGGCGAGAGAGGGAGACTACGATGATGGAGGGTGAGCTCGAGGTTGGTGATGGTGGAGGGTGAGGCCGAAGAAGGAGACAACATGGCCAGAGCATACACCTAAGGTCGGTGGTGGTGGAGGGGGATGTCGGCGTCTGAGAGAAAAAGGAGGAAGTGGGAGAGAGGATGAAAGTTAGGGTCAGGAGAGAGGAGGAGAGGAGAGGAGAGAAGGAAGGAAGAGCCAATTAAATTAACATCTGGAGAGGAGAGAGAGAGAGAGAGAGAGAGAGAGAGAGAGAGAGAGAGAGAGAGAGAGAGAGAGAGAGAGAAGAGAGAGAGAGAGAGAGAGAGAGAGAGGAGGAGGAGGAGGAGGAGGAAATAAGGGCATTTTGAAAAAAAATTCCTCTCTCTGCGCTTAGTTGGCAGGGAATAAGGGTTGAATCTTTTTTCTTTTTTTGGATTTTGGGGGCTTTTACACATGAGAAAAAGGCTGAAGGTGTTGGTCACCTGGGGTACTTAAAATTAGGGACTTGACATAATTTTCCCTTGATTTGTTCTCATATAGAAATTGAAGAAATTAGGAAAAATTGTGGCAAGGCCCCAAAAATAATAACTTCATGTGCTGCAGCCCCTCTAACTTTTTTTCATGTGCTGCAACCCTTAAACTGGAGATCTATGTACTGGTGCCTTTCTTTAGCAATTATTTCCTACCAACTGAGCATAGAGAGAGAATAAAAAATAAAGAATAAAAAATGTCCTCATCGCTTCCATTCTTTTCTCTCTAAATATAATGGTCATGGACCTCATTCCTCCTCTTTTCTAACACATCTCCTTCCTCCTCTCCCCCTCTTCCTCCTTTTTCTCTCAGACACCGATATCTCCCTCTGCCACCACCAAACTTAGATGCACGCTTTGGCTATATTGTTGATCTGGGTGTATATATTACATGAAAAAACTCAATACTATTTATTTTTTCTCGAACTAATTTTCCCCGCTCTCTCTTTCTGCCCCCCCATCCAACCAACAAAAAAAGAAAAATAAACCCAAATTTGGCCGGCAATGGCAATGGCAATAGTGAAACCCTCAAATTTGTCGAAGTTCTCGTCGGAGGATCCATCAAATAACATATCGGTCTCCGGCGTTGAAGGCGAAGAACGAGGCGGAGGAGATGGTGTTGGGGGAGGACTACAAGGAGCTCGTATGTTAAGTCTAATGAAATTTATAATTTCTATTTGAACATCATGGAAAGATAAAAATTTAAAGAAATACCGGCTAAGTATGATTTTTTTGATAATTTTTGATGTTAAGTTCAAATCCAAGGTGAAACATTAAGTCTAATGAGTTAGAAGTGAAGTCCAAGGGCTTGTATGCTAAGTCTATTGGGTTGAATAATAAATCCAAGGGATTGTATGTTAAGTCTATTGGGTTAAATAATAAGTCTAATTTATTGAATATTAAGTGTAATGAATTATATGTTAAGTCCAATTTGGCTCATGTTAAGTCCAATTTAAATCATGTTAAGTCCAATTTGGTTCATATTAAGTCTAATTCGATTCATATTAAGTCTAATTTAAATCATGTTAAGTCTAATTCAACTTATTTTAAGTCTAATTTAAATTATATTATGTCTAATTCAACTTGTTTTAAGTCTAAAAACAAGTTCAATTAGACTAATTCAACTTGTTTTAAGTCTAATTTCATATTAACTCATATTTGATTCATGTTAAATTCAATTTGGTTCATATTTAGTCCAATTCGGTTCATGTTAAGTCTAATTAATTCCTTTTAAGTGTAATTTATACCATGTTATGCTTAATTCAACTTGTTTTAAGTTTAAAAATAAGTTGAATTAGACTTAACATGAATCATGTTAATTCTATTTTAACTTATTTTAAGTTTAATTTCATGTTAAGTCCAATTTGATTCATGTTAAGTCTATTCCTTTTAAGTCTAATTTCAATCATGTTAAATTCCTTTTAAGTCTATTTTAAATCATGTTAAGTCTAATTCAACTTGTTTTAAGTCAAGTTTTATGTTAAGTCTAATTTAATTCATGTTAAGTCTAATTTTAATCATGTTATGTCTAATTCAACTTGTTTCAAGTCTAATTAAATTGGACTTAACATGAAAATTAGACTTAAACAAGTTGAATTAGACTTAACATGATTTAATTAGACTTAAAAAGAATTTAGCATGATTGAAATTAGACTTAAAAGGAATTAAATTAGACTTAACATGAGTCAAATTAGACTTAACATGAAATTAGACTTAAAATAAGTTAAAATAGAATTAACATGATTCATGTTAAGTCTAATTTAACTTGTTTTTAGACTTAAAACAAGTTGAATTAGGCATAACATGATTTAAATTAGACTTAGAAGGAATTAAATTAGACTTAATATGAATCAAACTGAACTTAACATGAATCAAATTAGATTTAACATAAATTATATTAGACTTAATATGAAATTAGACTTAAAAAAGTTGAATTAGACTTAACATGATTCATGTTAAGTCTAATTCAACTTGTTTTTAGATTTAAAATAAGTTGAATTAGACATAACATGTAAATTAGACTTAAAAGGAATTAAATTAGACTTAACATGAATTAAAATAGACTTGATATGAAATTAGACTTAAAACAAGTTAAATTAGACTTAACATGATTTGAATTGGACTTAACATGAAATGAATTAGACATAACATGAACCAAATTGGACATAATATAAACCGAATTGGACTTAACATGATTTAAATTGGACTTAACATTAACGGAATTAGACTTAACATAAACCAAATTGGGCTTAACATGAACCGAATTGGACTTAAAATGAACTGATTTAAATTGGACTTAACATGAATTGAATTGGACTTAACATGAACCGATTTAGACTTAACATGAACTAAAGTGGACTTTACATGAAATTAGACTTAAAATAAGTTGAAATAGACTTAACATGATTCATGTTAAACCTAATTCGACTTATTTTAGACTTAAAATAAGTTGAATTAGACATAACTTGGTTTAAATTAGACTTAAAAGAAATTAAATTAGTCTTAAAAGAAATTAAATTAGACTTAATATGAATCAAACTAAACTTAACATAAATCAAATTAGACTTAACATGAATCAAATTGGATTTAACATGAAATTAGACTTAAACCAATTAGAATTAGACTTAACATGATTCATGTTAAGCCTAATTCAACTTGTTTTTAGACTTAAAATAAGTTGAATTAGACATAACATAATTTAAATTAGACTTCAAAGAAATTAAATTATACTTAACATGAATCAAACTAGACTTAACATAAATTAAATTAGACTTAACATGAATCAAATTAGACTTAATATGAAGTTAGACTTAAACCAATTTGAATTAGACTTAACATGAAGTTGAATTAGACATAACTTGGTTTAAATTAGACTTAAAAGAAATTAAATTAGTCTTAAAAGAAATTAAATTAGACTTAATATGAATCAAACTAAACTTAACATAAATCAAATTAGACTTAACATGAATCAAATTGGACTTAACATGAAATTAGACTTAAACCAATTAGAATTAGACTTAACATGATTCATGTTAAGCCTAATTCAACTTGTTTTTAGACTTAAAATAAGTTGAATTAGATATAACATAATTTAAATTAGACTTCAAAGGAATTAAATTAGACTTAACATGAATCAAACTAGACTTAACATAAATCAAATTGGACTTAACATGAATCAAATTAGACTTAATATGAAGTTAGACTTAAACCAATTTGAATTAGACTTAACATGATTCATGTTAAGTCTAATTCAACTTGTTTTTAGATTTAAAACAAGTTGAATAAGACATAACATGGTTTAAATTAGACTTAAAAGGAATTAAATTAGACTTAACATGATTTAAATTAGACTTTGTTAGTGTCAAAAATTATCTATAAGTTACCACACATAGCTCAAGACGAAGAGAAGGAGATAAACATCATCATCTGAGTCAAAGAGGATCATCTGATATCAAATACCAACTAAGGAATGCACAAAAATGCAAAACAACAATCATGCGTCACACAACTTCTGAGACAAGGAATTTTTCTCGGAAGCTATGAGGTAACTCATAGTTTCCGTGACACAGAATGTGTCTCGGAAGCTATGTGACAACTCATAGTTTCCGAGACACAGAATGTGTCTCAAAAACTAAGGTGGAATATTATGAGTTCGTTGACAATTTTCTCGAGTTTTGTGCGGTCTACGTGGCTTCATAACTTCTAGGGATCATCCATAAACATGGAAGAGACGTTACAAATAAAAACCCCACCCATAACTGTAGAAATAATGACACTTAAACATGGGGAAATCGGTTACAAAACTGACAGTCTGACTCCCTTCTTCCGAGACACGAAACATGTCTTGGAAATAGGGGGCTATCAAGTTGGTTTTGTTTTAATTTTCTACCTTCAGTAACTACTTATAGGGACTCTAAATGCTTCCCTATCACCCATGTGCATGAGTTCCAAGGCAGAGAGAGTAGAGACTTGAGCAATTTGGCGAATTTTGAGCAAAAGAGAAAGAGTCTTCATCAATTTCAAGCACTTCCAAGAGCCTACAATGTTTCCTCAAGATCTAAGCTTTGACTTGATCTTGAGAAGAGTGTTTTATCTTACCTTATTGAGATATCCAGTTCCGTCCTTGTTTCTAAAACAAAACATCGACCTTAAGCCTTCTTCACGATTCAACTTAGATCTGTGATTCGGTCGTCCACGGGCTAACGCACCCCCGGCATAGGCAAAGATCTCACTTAAGCAGCAGTGATAAACGTCCTCTGCATGTGTTTCTAGAGAGTTGTATTTTAATTGTGTAAGAAAGTCTTATAAAATGACTAATTTTACTTTGAATCTGTAATCGATAAACGTGTAATAGATTCAGTAATGAAAATAACTTTCGATGCAAACACGCTGGCATTCACAGTGGGAGCCAATGGTCTTATTGCCGAGACCATCGTATCGCAACCGATCAAGATCACAGTTGAATCTATGGTCGAGTACGAGTTTGACCAAGCAAAGTTTGAGGAATATCTCTCCTCATCCTCCTCAAGATCTTCCTCATCTCACAAATACAAGAAGATTTCATTCGTGAAGAAGGTGTTTCAATCGTCAATTTCAATGAAGGCTACAGGTGATGACTCTCACCCAATCGTTGCTGAGGCTTCCCCTCGCAACGCTGCTCTGGTGATTAACAATGCTGGAACCTCTGCTCATAATGAGTCCTATCCAGTTAAGGAGTTGTTGAATGAAAATTCGCTGATTCTGACGAAGATGGCTCGTTAGAGACAACGCCAACGCCGCACTCATCAGTTAGCTAAGGCTATGGAACAAATAGACAAAATTTGATACTATGCGGATCTAGAATCAAAGGGGTAATGAGTGATCCAGTTGCCTCAAAGACAAACCACCAACATTTTTGCTAAGCCATCGGTTGAGGAATGAGTCCAAGTCAAAAGGACACATTCAACTCTCAAGCAACACATCCAAAAGCATCATGCAAATGCTTCTTGTACTCGTGTCCTCACGCAGAACACACAAGAAATGAAGAGGGAAACGATGGACAAAGAATCACCAAAATCCTGCAAAGTCCAGATTTCAAAATCCAAAACTACACGAAAATCAGACTCAAAGGCTATTCCCTTCAACTGAGACACTAACCAGTGTTTCAGCCAAAGGGGCCTTGTCCGAGACACTAACCAGTGTCTCGGCCAAAGGCAATCCCCCATGGCTACTTCGTTGACTCTGTTAGTGTCTGTTTCTTATTCGTCAGCTGCGACCATATTTGCTACACCACCAGTGAACCCTTGGGTCAGTCCTGGCCTATCAAAGTTCAAAATCACAATGGCGGATTCACCTTGGTCCTTTACATGAGGATCGAGGCAAAGCTCCAGTCAAAGAACGCTTAGGTATGGTGAACAAATTCCAAGTGACTCTTCAGGCTGGGGGTCATACACATCCTCACACCAAGTCAAAATGATCCTAAGTTGGGAAACCTCCAATTTCCACCCGCTTGGGGGTTCGTATTGAAACTCAGGAGCCCGTTAAGACTCCACACTCGCAAGGGGATGGTCTTAAACGTGCGACTCCTGACGTGACCTTGGATCACTCAAAAGCAACAATAAGTCATCTTAAGAATGTTAACAAGTCCCAACCACACCAACAGTCAATAGGTTGCTCCGGTCATCGTACCGATGAGTTGTACTATCAAACTGTGGGTGTGAATAAGTCTCGAAAGATGACTGTTTGAGAAATGATCCATCATTGCTCATGTGAAAGGCTCATTAGAGCTGTGTTGTTTGAATGTAGCGGCTCCAGAGCCACTCCACCAAGGGTTTTTATATTTCAGAGACTTTCCACCAAAGTGTCAAAGGCCAAACCGAAGCATTTCTGAAAGAAAAGATTAGCCATTAAAGATGATGAACTCCTAGAAGTCACCATCAATATGATAGATAGAGGAAAACAACATTCGACAAATTCTGACCCCGACTTTTCTCCAAGAGGAAGAGTTAATCAGAGGTTCTCTCAAAGAATATCACGGCTACAGCTAAGGGCCACTAGACACAGTGATTATAGAAGAATGCACGCATGGTTGTCTTTAGATGAGGAGCTCTCAGATACTTATTCCGCAGTTGCCTCCGACGATACAATGTCCAGTGTAGGACAAGCTAGGGAGACATTCACCATCACACTTGACTAATTAGCTCAAATGTTGCAAGAAGATCTGGCTAATCAGCAAGAAGAAATTAGAGCTGAGATGAGAACGGAGATGGAATTGACTATGCAACAGATGAGAGAATTGCAGACTCAATGACCTCATCAACAACCCGAGCCTAGTCAACGGGCTGAGTCTAGCCGGTGCAATACCGCGCTTGTTCAAACAAATGTGGTTGATAGCGATTTAGAAGTGGATGAGCACATTTTTGCCGACACCTCTCCTAATACTGGGGGTAGTCCAGTTGAACCTCCTAAACATCTCGCGAAGAAAAATACGGGTGAGGATAAGAAAATAAAAGAGCTCGAGAACAAAGTCAATGCTTTGATGTCAGCTTAAGAGGTGAAGAAGACGTGTATTCCATGCCCATATCCGAGGGAGTGAGAGTCAATTCTATACCCGCCAAAATTCAATCTGATTAACTTTACTCTATTTGATGGGAGAGGTTCACCCACTCAATGTTGGCCTTTTTTGTTTTGATGATGTTTTAACAAATAATTTACAACTAATATTGTTTATCTAGTATTTGTGTTTTTATAAATTCTAGACAAATAATCAGTTGGAGGTTAGATGGATTACACCATAACGATCATATCAAATGGAGGTTGGCAGAATAGTTGAGTGAAGCTTATGCACAATTCAAGTCATATACAAGATCAAGCTTCATCTGCAACCAAATCAAGCATATTGAAGATCTCAGAGCTTGAGTATAGTTTTTATAGTTTAGGAGTAGGAGTTTATACTTTGTGTGTTGGTACTTAAAGCTCAATCATATACACACATACACATTTTAGTTATATATATATATATATATATATACATTTTGGTTTTATAGCTTTCAAGCTTATATATGAAACAAATATACTTAATTATATATATACATACATGTTTCATATTTATCAATTTTGATTTTGGTAAATAATGTGTTTAGCTATATAAATATGAAACAAATGGATATAGTTATATATATACACAATTGTTTCATGTTTATACATACTTACAATGATTTCATAAATATCAAGCTTTAACAAATATATAAAATCATGTTTATTTGCAAAATTATGTGTTTATGGAGTATATACTCAATTACACCATTTTATATCTCTTCCTAAGTCTATAAATCCATTCAAAATGTTTCAAGAGTTTGTTTAAGTCATTTTGTCAAAAAAACATGTGTTGTTGTGTTTTCATGTTTCGGACTATTTTACAAAATGATGAGTTTTCACAATTAAAAAGTGCAATTCCAAAATTTCTTTTTGTAATATGTTCATTATCATGTTTATAAACATTTACCAAAGTTTTACATTTTTAGAATTTATTTGTTATTTTTAAAAGGGGTTTAAAAATCAGATTTACTATTCATAACAAGCTGAGTATGTGTTATCAGTCAACTGATGTAAGGGATCGGTCGACCGAAGAACTCGCCTAAAATTGGCAAAAGTTTCTATTTTTGCGACTGATAAACTATCAGTCGACTGATGAGGTCATCAGTCGACCGATGAGCTCTTCAGTCGACCGATGAGTTGTGAGCTGCTTGTAATGATCAGCTCATCAGTCGATTGATAAACAATATCAGCCCACTGACGGCCTCTAACGGCTAGATTTTTTAGATTGCACTATTTTCGGTTTTTTGGTCTTTTTCCCTTGTTTTCTTGGTTTTTGGGGTTTCCCTTGTGATCCTATATATACACCATGCCTCATAATTTCTGAGATATCTAAGAAAATTGTTTATACAAGTTTACAAAAGTTTAAAGGGTGTTTTTAGTTTTGTTTAAAGATTGTTTATAAGTTTGTGAAGAAATTTTCACAAGAGCTTGAGGAGATCATCATTTGTGTTTGAGCATTCAACTCATCTCTCTCTCTCTTGTCATCTTAGAGAAGTGTTTCTAAACTCAATCTAGCTTTACATTTATATAATTGTTTGATTACCATTTTATTAAGCTAGAGTTTATATTGAGTTTAGTTTTGATTTTTATTCTCTTTGTTACAGACACTCACTTGAGCTTTTAGTATTTTCATACATAGTATACTTGAGGTTGTAAGATATGGTAACACTGAGAGTAGGCTTAATTGAGTTCTCACCTTGTTTAGAGAACAATCATTTGTTAGTGAGCTTTTATTGTGTAGATCACTTTGTAATATACTTGTACACCGAGAGGAGTGTGTAGTGAGAGACGGGGTCGGTTCAAAGAGAAGTGGCGTCAGTAGTAAAGCCTAGAGAGAGGTCTTAATTCCGAGCACTTGAGGAAGGACATAGGCTAGAGAGCAATACTTAGAGGGTGTAGAGTGTGTTTGCAAAAGTATGAGATTGTAGAGTTTTCGGTGAGCTAGAAAATCGAACTTATGAGGTGTAAACGTTTTTCGGGTAAGCGTCGAAAACTTGTTTGTGTAGTGGATTCTCCCCGGGAGTAGGGAGCGGAGACGTAGGTCGGAAGGACCAAACTCTGTGATCATTTTCTTGTGTTTGCATTGCTCATTTGTCCACTATCTTGTTCAAATCATTTCATGTTTATTTGCCTTTAGTTTACATATCATTACAAATAATTCATTATATATCAATCTTTCTAGAATATATTTGTAAATAAGTTTTAATTGGCAATAATATCAGATTAGATTAGCATTAACCCTATCCCCCCCACCCCCCTCTAGGGTACTTTCACTCAATACTTGATTTATTTCAAGTCTTATTTGGGTATAATCTCTGGAAATGAAGCTTTGATGGTCCGGTTATTCGTTGGCACTCTTCGCGGGGCCGCTTTCGATTGGTACCAACATCTCAAGCCTAAAAACATTAACAGTTAGGATGATATAGAAAGCTTATTCCTTACCAATTTCTTTGACGACGACACCAAAGTATCAATTGGAATCTCACTAGATGAGAAACAAAAAGATGAAGAATTAGTTGACAACTTTGTCAAACGTTTCTAGAATAAAGCAATGAATTGTAGAGACCCGATCACGGAGGAGTTCATTCTCCAAACGTTTCACAATAATCTCTCTTTGGATGTTCTAGAAGCCATGGGGTCATGCCTTCCAAGACTTGGAAAGAATTGAAGATGCGTGGTGAACAAGTCGAACGCTTCCTCAAAAGAAAGAAGCTTGAGAGGGTTCAGCCGGTAGCCAATCCTCAAAAGCAAAATTTTAATCCTTGAGGTAGAGGAAAGGCTCCCGCAACTGCCATTGATGCCCACCAAACATCACAACGATAGCTGCAATAGTCAACGCATCAGTCATCATTTCAATTGCAGCATCAAGCACAACAATCCCCTAGGTAGACAAAGACTTCGGAACCTAGTTTTCCGAAGGAATATTCCTTTAAAGAGGATGAAGTGCCGACTATCTTCAAGTATCTCTTAGATAACAACAAGATCAAGCTACCACCAATTACGAATGAAAAGGAAGCTAAGAAAACATCGGATCCGAAGTATTGCGCTTATCATAGAAGAGTCAACCATCCTACTAAGGCTTGTTACATTCTCAAAGATCGAATTCAGGCATTGATTGATGCTAGCATTATAACTAGGAAGCCCAAGGAAAAGAACGTGGGTACGAATGTAGTATCCATCAAATTCGGCTCTGTCCCTCTATCGTGGTTCCAACCAAAGCCCGTATTGAAGGTAGAGATGAAGGTAGAGATGAATGTAGTGAATGATGACCCTCATGGACAATGCCAGAAGGGACTCATAGATGAATGTAGTGAATGATGACCCTCATGGTCAATGCCAGAAGGGACTCATACCACAAACCGCACCTAACAGTGAAGTTCTCTCGGTCCATCCAAATCTGCTTGGAGATGTACAGTGGGCAGGGGCCTCTTCCAAGAAGAAGCCCAAAAGCAAGGGTAAATCTTGTTGTCCTGCCACAACAATCCTGGAGAAAGATGACGAAGGCATCCCTACCTTCCCACTTTTTGAAGATGAGCATGAAACCTTTACTACTAGAAGCGAGAACAAATATTAGTACAAGTATCCTGAAGCTTCTGACCAGAATACCAAAATTTTAGCTGAGCTGGGGGTAGTTTCAACTCCCCCCAAACTGACTGACAAGCCCCAATAACAACCAGATGCTAAGCAAAAAGTAGTAGTGACAAAACAGAAAGAGTCTCAACACAAAGATGCTCAAATTCCGAAGCAATTTTGTTTCAATCGACCGATTGGAAGAGATAAATCAGAAAGCTCGAATACTCTATACCGCTTCGATGTAATAGCCCAACTGGACAACATTCCCATGAGGATCACTCTATATGAGTTGCTGTGTCTTTCCAAAGATACAATGGAAGCTTTGCAAGAAGCTTTGGCTGACTTTGACGTTTTCATCACTCAAATTAAGCAAGTCCCTGAAGAGCCAGAGCCACCAGTTCAACACTACAATTTAGTAGCCAAACAATTCCCTTGTATCACCTTTACAAAGGAGGATATGCAAGTGAGGAACTCGAAGCATGATAGGCCTTTGTATTTCACCAGGTACATTAGCTCAACTGCTGTCAACCGAATCCAAGTAGATCCGGGTTCTGCAGTTAGCATCATGCCACTCCGATTGATATATCATCTCGGGATTCCTGCCAGCAAGTTAGTTTCCACGGGCACTGTTATCTATGGATTCAACACCCGTGGATCCAGACCATTGGGTAAAATCCGAGTGAAGTGCCGGCTTGGAGATTTAAAGTCCGAAGTCACATGTTACGTGATCGATGTGGAGACTTCTTACAACTTGCTACTGGGTTGACCTTGAATCCATAGCAACCTTATAGTTCCTTCTACCCTCCATCAGTGTCTAAAATATGTGGACATAAATAATGAGGTCAAGACCGTGGTCGCAGACAAGCAACCATTCAAGAGGTTAGAAAATTATTTTACTGACTTCCTTTTATATGGTGCTAAATCCGATACTGAACTATCGGCCCTGGGGAGGGACAACGGAGAAAAAGCTGACACCGAAATCGGGCTCGATTATGATGAATGTCTTGTATTTAATGACATTGAACCTCTTGTAATCGATCTTGACGATGGTGAATCGTCAGATGAAAGTTATAACTAACAACTTGTGGATTAAATAACAATTTAGAGTACTCGCTTTATCTTAATGATGTAATGCAGGAACTATATGATAACTCTGACATACATATGCCGCTTTGGTCATTTTGCATGACAAAGAAACACGTCCAAGACTCATTCGGAACAACCCTTATCCTACCTACAAAGGTGGGGGGTGGAAAAGAAATAATCTTTGATAAAGGGGGGTCATTCCCGCCTTCCAATCTCTTCTTGGAAATCAATACCGATGATGAAGGATGTGGACGGTATTTCTTTAGATATAGTTCACAAGCATGAGATTATATGAAGAAGTAATGATATAACCTCACGCTCAGTGAAAGTCTTCGTTTTGGTCAAGGTATCCGAGTTCTACCTTGTCCTGCCTATATACTAAAAGGGAAGCCTAACAATTATTACGAACATAAGAGGGGTCTAGGATATGTCTCTTCATTCGACGACAAATGTTGTTGGCAAGTCATCAACCAGTCATCCAACCTGAGTAGAGACGGATATTCGTCAGAGTCTACAGATTGGGATTCTAACATCATTCTTAGAGAAATGTTCAGGGGCCTAATGTCAAACATGGCTACGGTTGATCCCGCTATGATGGAGGAAGATGATCAAATGCCAACTTAGGAAGACCCTTGGATCCATCACTTGAATATGTAATATGGTGATCGACTCGAGCAAAGGGAACCTCTCACCAAAGACAAAGTGGTCTAAGTGAACATGGGCCACGAGGTCAATCCGAAAGCCATATTCATCAGCGATAGTCTTTCACCAGACGAGAAAGAAGAGTTGATTGCCCTCATTAGGAAATATATCGGCGTTTTCGCCTTGAATTACAAGGACATACCAGGACTAGATCCAAATGTAGCAACGCACCGCCTCAACATTAAACCAGATGCCAAACCTGTCAAGCAATAGCAGAGAAGGTTTTGTCCGCAGGTCATGGAGGCGATTAAGGCGGAAGTCAAAAAATTAATTGATTCGGGCTTCATCAGGGAGGAACAACATCCCAACTAGCTAGCAAATATTGTCCCAATCCTTAAAAAGAATAGGAAAATTAGAATCTGTATCGACTTAAGAGACCTGAACACCACTTGCCCAAAGGACAATTTCCCTCTTTCGATCACGGATGTCATCATTGACAACACGTGCGGGTTCGAGAGAATATCCTTCATGGATGGATTTTTGGGTTATAATCAAATTAAGATGTACCCGGACGACGAAAAGAATACCGCATTTAGAACACTGCTCGACATTTTTTGCTACACAGTCATACCCTTCAGCTTGAAGAACATGGGCACCACATACCAACGGGTAATGGCTAAAATCTTCCAGGAGCATCTCTGGAAGACCGTCGTATGTTATGTTGATGATTTGATCATTAAGAGCCACAACAAAAATGACCACAGCAAAGACCTGAGGATGATGTTCGATCTCATGCGGAGTCACCAATTGAAGGTGAACCCTACCAAGTCCTTCCTGGGAATGTCCAGTGGTAAATTTCTTGGATTCATCATCACCATAAAGGGTATCCATATTGATCCCGATAAAGTGAATGCGATATACGAACTGCAACCCCCAAAGAACCTCAAAGAACTTAGAGGATTGCAAGGGCGGTTGGTGTATATCCGCCAATTTATATCAAACCTCTCCGAGAAATGCCAAACATTCTCGAAGATCATAAAGAAGGGCGTATCATTTATTTAGGATGATGCTTGTCAGAAAGCATTTGAAGATATCAAAGCATACCTGGCGAATCCTCCTATCCTCGTTGCACCGAAATTGGGTAAACCATTTTTGATTTACATCAAAGTGACGAACCATTTATTAAGTGATTTACTTGCACAAGATGACAACGGTCATAAACAGGCAGTGACTATCTGAGTCGTACTTTGGTAGGTGTTGAATCTCGATATTCGATGATCGGGAAGGAGTGTCTTGTTTTGGTATTCGCAATCCAGAAAATAGACACTACCTAGTTGGACAGACGATCTACGTCATTTCCAATGTTAACCCAGTCCGGGTGTTCATGACACAACCAGCTTCAATGAATTGGCGATTAGGGAGATAGACCCTACTCCTATCCCAGTATGACCTGCACTTTAAGTAACAGAAATCGGTGAAAGGGCAAACAATTTGTGATCTTCTAGCGGCTAACCCTGCGAGGGATACAATCGAATTGTATGAAGATTTACCGCATGAAACCTACGAAGTTAATACTATGTCGCATCAGCAAGTGTGGCAACTATACTTCGATGGTGCTTCTTGAGCAACCAATGTGACGAGCACTCCCAGATGTTCAAAAATATCTTCAGGAGTCGGAGTCATCCTAATTTCCCTGGAGAAACATGTACTGCCCCTAGCCTATTCAGTTACCGAGCCATGCTCTAATAATGTAGCTGAATACAATACGCTGCTCATTAGACTCAGTTTCACTAAAGAACTAGGGTCGATTATCTCGAAGCTTTTGGTGATTCTCAACTGATAGTCAATCAAGTTCGAGGAGAGTACAAAGTCAGAAACCAAGACCTGATCAGGTACCACCAGGCGACCATCGAAATGACAGACTCATTTGAAGAATTATTTATCGAGTACATCCCACGTCTCTAGAACGCATATACAGATGCACTAGCGGCATTAACAGTATCTCTGGCACAGCCTCCCAAGATAGAACAACTGGTTACAGTGAGAACTCACCAGCTTTTTATACCAGATGTGCTTTAGACATGAAAGAAGCACACTCGACCAGAATCAAATTAGATCTCAAGATTGGCGATTCCCCATTATTGATTATGTCTTGCCCGATATTTTACCGAAAGATATAAAGGAAAGGGACTCGGTCCGACGAAAAGCACCGAGATTCTATTATAACACAGCGACTCAAACGCTGTATCGTCGTGCATACGACGGTCTGCTACTCTGGTGTCTTTCAACCAAAGAGGCAGAAGAGGCACTCAAAGAAAAGCATGACGGAACATATGGTGCACACCAACTCGGTCCCAAACTCTATGATCGACTTAGAAGAATGGGATATTATTGGCCAACCATGGTTAAGGACGTAGTTGACTACGCCCGACGGTACCACGCGTATCAAATACATGCAAATTACATGCACCAACCTCCGGAGCATTTACACCTTTCGGCTATATCATGGCTGTTCGAGACATGGGGAATAGACATTGTTGGTCAAAATTTTCCACCATCAGCCAAAGGCGACCGCTTCATTTTAGCAATCACCGACTACTTCTCTAAGTGGGCTGAAGTAATTCTACTCAAAGAAGTAAAGACAAGCGATGTTGTCAAATTCATCAAACACCACATTATCTACCGATACAGTGTTCCAAGAAGAATTATACATGACAATGGCCCTCAGTTTGTTAGCAACGCCTTCATCAAATTCTGTAAAAAATTCAAAATTCAAGATGTCTCGTCGATGGTATATAATCCTACTATGAATGGATTGGCTGAAGCCTTCAATAAGACTATCATAAAGATTTTGTTAAAGCTCGTGAGAACCAGTAAGCGAGACTGGGACGAAAAACTGGGTGAAGTCCTTTAGGCCTATCGCACCACCATCCGCACACCTACCGGAGCAACTCAGTGTTCCCTAGTATATGGGTGTGAAGCCGTTCTCCCATTGGAAATACAAATTCCTTCCCTCTGTATCACCCTCGCAACAGGGATGACGGAGGAAGAATAACATCATAAACGTCTCGAAGAACTTAAGATGCTAGATGAAATACGCTTGGAAGCTTAATAACAAATTGAGTTATACCAAGCCAGAATCTCCAAGGCCTTTGATAAGAAAGTCCGAAAATGGAGCTTCAAGGAATGGGACTTGGTTCTTGCTATCCGGCGACTAATGATACTCAATTCCAAGAAGAAAGGCAAATTTTAACCCAAATGGAAAGAGTCGTTTGTAATAGAGACAGTCTATTCAAATGGTGCATATCACATAATCACCCAAGATGGTGTCAAACTTATGATGCCAATAAATGAGAAGTTCCTAAAGAAATACTATTCTTAGTACATTCGGGATAACCTATTTGACGGGAAGTTTCTAGAGAATATCATGCATGACATTCTTAAGGATAACCCGAAATGGGTTGATTATTCCAGATAGAAGCTAATCATCTGAATAATTCATTCTTAATTATTATAAAAATGATTAAGAACATCCTACTGTGACTATTTAATCATATCTTACTTGGTTAAAACCCTCCCACTTAGACTCCAAATTCTTCCAAGGGTGAGACGCATTCAATTTGCTTCAACTCCATTAGCAACAATTGTCAAAGACCCTTCTCGATTTCTTTTGTGAGGCTTATTTTCTTTCATTCGATTTTTGTTTGGTTTCAATCATGAGGGTCAATTCCACCAACTCTTGCTGTGACTTTTCAAGCACTCTTTCGGCGAGATGAGATTCAATGACTTTATCTGGTCAATCTTTCCTCACAAAACTCCTATGGTTTAGTTGTGGAATGCTTGATGATTAGCAATCCTCCACCATAAAATTCCTCACTGATCAAATTAATTGATGCTGGGTCTACCAAAATTCTTCGTGGTTAAAATCCTTCAAACTCCCACTGTGTCTAGCCTTTAACACTCCCACTGTTGAAGTCCTGATACGACACTCAAAATTTTAATCTGCTAATCCATGACGATTATCGAATCCCCCTTAGTGTCAAGATCTTACCACTTGACACCAAAAACCCATACTAAGTGATTTGTACAAGTTAATATTTTCATTGTTATTTGTACTTCCACTCCCACTATTTCTTGGTTAAACCTTCCTACAGTTAGGACCAAAGCCAAAATCCTCTCTCCATTCCTTCTATGAATGAGAGGTAAATTTTTACAACCGGAATTTCCTTTTGATAAACGAAAGACTTCCACCCAAATCGAGCGATCAGACCTTTGAACAATAAGGGTCATCTCAAATCCTACATTGGTCAAAACTTTCCCACAATTAGCACCAAAACTGGAGTTCCTTTTTGATAAACGAAAGGCTTTTATTCATTCCTCTTCAGTCAAACCCTTCTATAGCTTAGGTTGAAGTTGGAGTTTTATCTCGATAAACAAGAAATTCATCTTCAGACTGGGTAAACAATACTATAAAAGTTAAGATTATTTGGATCTTTCCAATTCTCGGAGTGGAGATCCTACTCTTAGTTTCACCTTTCAGGATTCTCAAAGTGGAGATCCCACTTTGAGTTTCTCTTGTAGCAAGAAATAGAATATAAAATTCTTCCTCTACGGTATTAGGTTCGTCTTTGCCCCAAGAGAAGACAAGCAAGAGATAGAATATAAAATTCTTCCTTTCCAACACCTGGTTCGTCTTTGCCCCAAGAGAAGACACGATTTTTTAACACCAAAATATATGCTTTTTATGCATGAAGATGTTATCTCGATCCCTTATTAGAGATAAGTCTGCGTCTAACACACATTGTCGGGTAGCACATTCTCGTAAAAATAACAAAGCCTACATCTTCAATATCGTAGCTAGTGATTATTATTAAGTTAATAATATCTGAATCCATACTTTTTATGCATGGGGGATGTTATCTCGGTCCCTTATTAGAGATAAGTTTGCATCTAACACACGCTACTGGGTAGTGCGTTCCTGTAAAAATGACAAAGCCTACATATTCAATATCGTAGCCGGTGATTATTGTTAAGTTAATAATCTTCGAATCCATGCCTTTTATGCATGGAGGACGTTATCTCAATCCCTTATTAGAGATAAGCCTACATCTAACACATGTAGCCTACATATTTAATATTATAGCATTAAGTCTAAGAGAGTTTATTCTTTTAGCACAACGTTATATGCAGAACAGATCTAGACAATCTACATGTTAGCCCGACTCAAATGGTGATCGGTAAAGGTACATCAAATCCGTTGACGGCAGATGGTTTGCCAAAAATCCTATGACTATTATTTTTATTTATTCCAAACAGAATGAGTAATCAAATAGGACTTAAATAAGCAAAAAGTTCACTGTATTTATGAGAAAAACTTAAGGAGATACAAAAGAAGTGTCGATACTAGAGAAATGTTTTTAATCTAAAAACAACTTATAACTACGAATTTGCTCTTCAAATTTGAAGAGTTCTTCTGTGTAGGCTTGTTCGAACTCTGTCATCAGGCTGGCTTTCATGGATTCTTCACTGGTATTCTGAGCCTTGACAACCTCTTCTTCCGTCTTAATAAGCTTTTTGTCCTGGAGTTCTAGCTATTCAAATATGTTCTTTTGAGCACGCTCCACTTCAGCCAAATCAATCTCCAAAATACTCCGGGTGTCCTTGGCTTCCTCAAGTTCTTTTTCTAGGCGAATTATCTCAGCTTGACGCAATTCCAAAGCTTGAAGCAAAACAGCCTTAACTTTAACCTTATTAGTGATATTCACCCTCATCTAGGTCACACGACTTCGTAATCTCCAAAGTTTGAGTTCACTTGACTTCTATGAATCACGCCATGCGTTCAGCCTTAAGTCAATCCGAGCAGCTATGTAAGAAGAAGCACCGCTAGCCTAAAGGTCCCTCAGATGCTCGATTTCCTATTTTAGGTGAGCCAAGTATGCTTCAACAGAATCAGCCAGGTCAGAATATCCTTCTTCTCTAATCCACAACACATGCCGATCGAGGGATCTCCTGAAGTTGTGAAAAGATGACCCCTTGAGAAGAATTTGATTGATCATGATGTTTAAGAAGGATACAAAGCTATGGAGATCGGAACAGATAACAGCCTTGTCCGGATCTTCGTCTGACATCAACATTTGATAGACTCGAGTAGTGATGAAGGAGGCACTATAATAAAAACAAGGAAAGTAAGCACTCAAGAGAATGGTTGAATATACACTTGATGCTTGGAATTCAAAAGCAACGGGATAAGGATCATTGACGTACCCTCTACGTCAGTTGACTTGGTAGTTGGAACCTCCATCGGCTTCGGATCTAAATCTACAATAATTTAGGATTGGAGGGATGAAGGTTTTGCAAGTAAAAGAGAAATGGAATAAGCATTCTAGAGTTTAATCCGAATTTTAAAGCAAGTAACTAATAAAACTCACCATTTCTAGGCGAGGCTTCATCGGTTTGATGTTCTACACTTGTTCCCACCCTTTCAACTTCAGGAACGGATGGAGGTGTTCTGAATACAATAAACGTCGATGTACCAACTTCTTCAGTTGGTCTCACGATTGTTGCGGTAGGACTAACCTCGACGGTGGCGATAACTTCTCTCATCATTAAGTCTGACGGGATGAGAGGTTGAGACTCAGGAACCAATGATTGAGCCTCGACCTTGGTTCCTTCTAATAGCAAGAAACCAAGACCCTCAGCCTGATCAGATATATCCTGATAATGGTAGTCATATCGGTTTTAGTAACTGGTCCTATGATTAAAATCCCCATATAATTATTTAAAGTTAACCGATAAAGAGACAATTGAGATTACAGAATAAAATCCATACCTGCAGAATAACCGAATTCAGTTGAACTAACTCTAATAGTTTGTCCTGTAGCTGCATTAGAACTTTTCCTCGATAATAAATCGGAGATATACTAATGATCATCTTCTAAAAGGTCAAGATCAAGATTGTGTTCGTTGAAATCCTCGACCTCAGCAGTATGAGTGGTCTCCCTTTCGGCTGATTCATTCATCGAGACATCTACAGAATAGGTTGAATTATGAATAAATATGTATATACATGTATGAATTCACACAAAATGGAAATTGGCATTACCTTCAGCCGCCGTGGCAGGTTCGGTAGCTCTACTACTTACACTCGCTTCCTTTAGTTTCACTAGAAGAAGATAAAGTGCACATGTCATTAGAAGAGGTACGCATTCTGACTCACTCATCTCTTAGAATTGCCCTCCGAATGGGTAAATATCCGTACATGTGCTGGGAGTTGGTGGAATGATTTTAGTAGGGGTGGTCATTTGAACGCCAACAGGTTCGTCATCCATTACGTCGTGTATCTGTTGGACGAAGATGGGCTCCTCGTTTTCATAAGTCTGGGAGAAGCGGTGTCAAATTGAACTTCTCATTCTCTTGATCCCCTATGAAAACCAAGTACAGAGTAAGTTCAAATCTTAAAAAAGGAGATAGGAAAATCGAAATAAGGACGAGTCGTTACCTTGTTCGTCAGTAGGAACATCATGGGCGGACTTCTCTTCTAAGGCAGGTAGAGGAGTACGTTGTCGGTGTACAACATTCTTAATCCTCTTTAATGAACGGACTTCTTCCAGAGTGTCGGATCTCTCATGGCGATATTTTGAACGCTGTTTAGCTTTTGGGGAAGAGCTTGAGCAGGAGTCGAGGATTGAGGTCTCTTTCTTCTGATAAGAGGCATTGTATCTCTTCCTTCCTCCTCGTCCTCGCTGAGGTATCTAACTATCATCCGATTAGGATAGGTTAAGATGACCTTCTCCTTCATCTTTTTAGGAGCTCCTGATGATTTAGGCTGATCTGCACGGTGAGTCCTGTGAGCCACAGGAAAGCCCTCATTCCCCCCTCCCCCCGGAAAGAAAGATTGTGGGAGACCCGACATATTCTCTTCATCATCATTCTCGGTTCCTGCCCCTTAAGCTTCACCCTCCTTCTCAGATGTTTCAACTGTATCGGTGAAGAGTTCCTCCTTACTGTCATCGGAACCAGCAACTTGTTTTCCCTTACTAGAAGACTCAATGGGCCTTTTCCCTTCTGTGGCAACACGGCTTCCCAAACCGCTTCAGTAGCAAGCCTAGATGCGGTCTCCGCTTCTAACTCTGAAATTCTCTTCTTCTTTGTGGTAGCATTAGCTGATATAAGCCATTTGCAGTACAAGAAGGTCATCTGTAAACCAGGCATAGCTAAGGGAAGGCTAAAGTGGGCATCAGTGCAATCACTTATGCTTCAGAACCAGGCCCGGACACCATCAATCAAACCTCCATAGGTCTTCAGCCGTCTGTTCGGGTTACCTACGTACAGTTGGTCGTAACCAAACTAATGGGCAAATCTACAGGGCAAATATGGCTCAATACTACAAACATTCTTAACCTTGAACACCCAAAAACTAGGACGGATGTTTATTAACCACCTAAAACATCCCACGTCTGAACTATTCCTATTTCTTCTTGGCTCTTCCTCATCCTTAAGCATATCATTATAACTTCTAGAAAATTGAGGAAAGCACAAAAAAAATTCCCAACACTTGTGGACTTTTAACTGCCTGGACACTTCATGCCATTGCCTAGCTGACCATTTGCACTCTTCTAGAATCTGTAGCAATGGAAGATCCGGGTCTGCAGCTTCAGGTGCTGACATCATATCGGGCCGGTGAAGGACTAACCACGCCATTAAATAGGTGTAGGGCAGTTCTATTTTTGTGGTTGGGATCTCACTCGAAGGTTTCTTCCCTTCTTATGTGAAAGTGGTGGCCAGGTGGCGAAGCCTGCTGTTAATATTTGCAATCATGGCCGGGAGCAAAGAGTCTACGTCCAATTGCTAACTGAACTACGGGATATAAGACCTCAATGGGTAATGCATCGAAAGGTTGGTGGGGTACTACACACTTTTTCAACCAGATTGCCAAATACCCAGCTAAGAGAGTCGATGGCGCAATCCTTTTCTGAGCTTGTCATAAGAAATACTCAAATTTGGTGCCCTTAGGGAATCCTCCTTCAATTGAACAAAAGGTATATGACTAAGCATTCATTTTCACCAACAACTTATTAATCTCCTATGGGGTTAGAGGTGGCAATTCACACACTTCATATCCTTAATGGCTCTCAAGATTCTTAAAAAGATAGTTCGCAAACTGTTTCAAGCTAACTTGTGAAAATTTCTTCTTGGCTTTTACATCCGTTTTAGCCATGGCAATGTGATAGTGACAAGTCATTTCCCACAAAATATCATGAACTATGGTGGCTTTTTCCCTCATTTGGCTTAACTGACTAGCTGTTGGGAAATATTCTTGGTAAGGCAAATCCCCCATCGGCAGACCAAACACTTTCATCATCTCATGGAGAACAAGACCTAATCCTCCATTCTTAGTCACGAAAGTGTTGGTATCTGGGTTGTAAGTCTCAAATAAAGCGAAGAAATGGTTAATACTAATTGGCAGGTCGTACATGATAGCTCGTATGTGGATAAATAATCCTTTATCAGATAGCTCCCTTCCCTTATGGCTGAGTACATAACTTGTCAATCTTGTCCACCATAACTTGTCAATCTTATCCACCACCTATCTGTGGAAGAGTGGACCCATCCAAAGTACCTAAATTTCTTTACCAGAAGCTCTCTCCCCAATCTAGCTAAACGGTTCTTTATGGTGTTCACCTTAAGCATCAGCTCATTATGAGGTAAGTTGTCCTGGCCTAATATACCTGGATGAAGCCCTCTAACGGAATTCCTATCACTTGAGCCTAGGGTCTTAGCATCCCTACTAATAAATCCACAATGAACACGCTCGTGATCTCCCGTTAGCCTCCAAGACATCTCTCGAGTCACCGCTAGATTTCTAAGCTGAATAAGGGAATAATGCCGAGGAATATGAGGCAGGTATCTGAATACTCCACCGTGCTTGTTCAACCACTACTTCGGCTCATATGAAAGCTTCTCGGGATCTTCTACAAAGTCTCCAAATAGATACTGGGACTTCCTCAAATGTTCGGTCGAATCCTGATACTTACCCAGCAGAACGTCAGTAATCAGCTGATGTAAAACACAACGACTCCCTTGATGAATGAGCTTGGGAACGTCCTCCGAACAATCAACATTAAATTGAGGAGCCTCGATAATAAGAGGACTCTTATCAAAAGAGGCATAACATAAGCAATGCCACTTTGACCGGTCACTTCTCTATCAAAGAAGGCTACGGATGGGAAATTGACTAAAAAAGGAAAATATATTCATCGGAATGCAGTTAAAAGGATATTTTAAAGCAAAACAAGGAGTCGAACTCATCCCGTGAATCCACAAGATAGAGTCACTACCTTGTGATTGGTGAGACGATTTCAGTTGTTTCATGCACGAGAGGCAACATACATCGTCATGTGTAAGCATTATGATGACATACCCTGCCTAATAAAGTGCGAGACAACACGAAATCGCCCCTTTTGCCTTGAGATGTATTTTGACCAAGAAAAACAATATCTTTTTAGCGTCGATCTCCACAAAGGAGGATACCGGCTCTTCCCAAATGCCTTACAAAGGATGGCAAATGAGGACATAGGTACAAATTCTAACTTTTGAATTAACAAAAGTTAAGGGATCTCACCTCTATATGAAGCGACGACGGGATCCTCTCTCTCAGCCGGTTGGGAGGCCGATCCACCTCTGGGAACACAAGATATCTTGGGAGGCATGATAAAAATGTGATTTTTAATCGAAAATCCTACAAAAAGTTAGGGTTTTGAGGTTAAAATCAAACAAAATCATGAAGAACACCCAAGATGTGATCCAAGGGTTTGGTTTTCATTAAGGATTAACAAAAAAAAAGCTTTGATGAAAAGAAAGCAAGGTAGAAGATCAAACCTTGAGAGGAAGTGTTGAAACCCTAAATCCCTCAAATGAGATCCGACAAAATCGAAGGCAAAGGAAGATAAAAGGGTTTAAGAACTATTTAGTAGGGTTTTAGAGGAGTTTTGAATGCAAAGAGGCAGCTTGAAGTGGTGGAAAAAGCCTAAGTATCGGGCTTAAAAAGCCCTGGAAGTCAGTTGTCCGCCTTCGTACGAGACAGTCGACACTTGTAGGCATATAAAATTGCTTATAGGTCCCTTAATACAGCTCGGCACAAACCGACGAACCAACGAGGCGACGAGATCGACGAATCGCACGCAAGCAACGGAATACGTCCATTCGCGTGCGGAATCAAGCCAAGTGTTCGAAGAGTCAACGAGTCATCCAACCAAGGGCATACTCGGACGAATTACGATCGAATCAAGATCAGTTTCGGACTCGAACTCAGAAGTGGATTTGCTACCAAATCAGGAATCAAGTCAACAAATCGAATCCGAACCAATCAACCGCACAACCAAATCAAGTCCAGATCAACAACGAAGCACAGAACTGGACAACGAACACAACGGCGCCACACCCGGACAAATCGGCCAAAGCCAAAACCACCCGAGTGGCTCGGCTAAAGCCGAGCCAGATCAGTTTCGGACTCGAACTCAGAAGTGGATTTGCTACCAAATCAGGAATCAAGTCAACAAATCGAATCCGAACCAATCAACCGCACAACCAAATCAAGTCCAGATCAACAACGAAGCACAGAACTGGACAACGAACACAACGGCGCCACACCCGGACAAATCGGCCAAAGCCAAAACCACCCGAGTGGCTCGGCTAAAGCCGAGCCACC
>NC_033795.1:23657481-23657596 GCF_001876935.1 Asparagus officinalis
ACGAGAGTCACTGACGCATCAGCTCCATTAGTTGGTCTCGTGACTTGAGCATCCAACGACGTTCGAAACCCTAAGGTCAACGCCGGACAACGCGTAACCCTAGGTTAACGCCAGT
>NC_033795.1:23657905-23679036 GCF_001876935.1 Asparagus officinalis
ATATTCTTAAGGATAACTCAACAATACGACGCCGGACAACGCGTTGCAGATAAAGACTCGACGCCAACAATCGATGGTCAGCTAAATCAGGAACCGACTTCAAAGTTCAAAATTCCGACAATGGTTTTATAAACATTCTTAAGGATAACTCAACAACACGACGCCGGACAACGCGTTGCAGACAAAGATTCGACGCCAACAATCGATGGTCAGCTAAAGATTAGAAAGTCAGGAATCGACTTCAAGTTTAAAATTCCGACAATGGTCAGACAATAAATGCAGCACCGGGACTCTTACGGACATTCGACAAAGCACCGAATAGCCTGGAAGATTGAAGGAATCAAGAACGGAAGTCATTCCAAAGTCCCATTACACCGACTGAAGGTTGGGACAATCATATCCAAAGTATTCCAGACTCTTCTATAAAAGAACGAGGCTGAAATACTTTAGAGGGGGTATCTGTAGGTGTATAAAATTGCTTATAGGTCCCTTAGTACAGCTCGGCACAAACCGACGAACCAACGAGGGAATACGTCCATTCACGTGCGGAATCAAGCCAAGTGTTCGAAGAGTCAACGAGTCATCCAACCAAGGGCATACTCGGACGAATTACGATCGAATCAAGATCAGTTTCGGACTCGAACTCAGAAGCGGATTTACTGCCAAATCAGGAATCCAGTCAACAAATCGAATCCGAACCAATCAACCGCACAACCAAATCAAGTCCAGATCAACAACCACCTCCTTGGTGGCTCGGCGGCCACCAAGGTGGCTCGGCCACCACCGAGCCACCAAGAGGTGGCTCGGTGGCCGAGCCACCAAGGTGGCCGGCCGAGCCACCTCTTGGTGGCTCGGCATGAGCCGAGCCACCTTGAGGTGGCCGGCCACCTTGAGGTGGCCACACGTGCGCGCGGGCACAGTAAAGGTGGCCTATAAATAGGAGAGGGGGTTGTTCATTTGAGAAGGTGTTGGATTTTGGAGGAGGCGAAGCCCTGCAGGATTGGAGACTCAGATCTAAAAAAGATCTCAACTTTGGGACATCAAGGACTTGCTCATCCAGATCTGGTGCTCGGCGATCATCAACGTCAAATAAGGCAGGTGTTCGAGAGGATCGGATCTCAGATCTACGTTGCTACACTCCGGATCTAAGCTTGGTCTTAGATCCCGAGACTTGGACGATTGTTTCCTTGGTGAAACAATCCTCCCCGGCTATTATTTCCTTGGTGAAATAATACCCGTTGTACTGCGTAGATCCGACCGGATCTAGATCGCGCGGTGGTCCACGGCAAACAACCCCGGCGCAGGCAAAGAACCCACAAAGCGAGCGACCGCAAAACAGGAGCTCGCGATTCGTTCGACAAACAAGGAAACAAAGTTGTAATTTTTATTTCTTTTCAATTTGATTTTCGTTGTAACCGGATCTATAAAAGACCGGATCTTTGTAATCGATAGACTATTACAAGAGTGTACAATGGAATCATTAATGAAGAAAGCAACCATTTTTCCCGCGAACAACACTATCTCGCACTTCCAAGATAGTATAACTGTCTCGGATGTGCGGGATAGTGAAAACTGTTCACACAAAGGCACAAGTTGACGAGTCCCCGGGTTGCGTTCACGTGCATCCTCGACCCATTTTTAGTATGTTTCAACACTCCGATGAGTATACGAGTATAAACTGCATCTCCTTGAACCTCCAACGGGTACACGGGGTTAAACTGATTCCTGAAAACTCTAATGAGTACATGCGTATAAACTGATTCTACGTGCTCCAACACCTTAAGAGCTTAAACTGTGTACGTAGACTTCAGTTACGTACGAGTATAAACTATGTTCACGTTGCAACGAAGACCAACGTTGGTCAACGCGTTGTAATGAAAGTTGACGCCGGTCAATGCGTTGATAATTTTGTTGAAATAAGGCTCAGGAAAGATTCCAAGTCAAAGGATAATTTTGGGGAGTTCAATCATGATTCAAATATAAAAATCCTAACATAGATGATCAGTTCAATGTCGATCCAACGATACGAGCTAATTCAGATATCAACATGCCAGTCTCAGTTCAAGATTTCAACAATGGTTAGATGATAAACATAGCATTGAAATTTTTTTAGCTATTCGACAAAATATTGAATAGACTAAAAGATGAAGAAGTCAACGAATTGAATGTTGAGTGTATCATATTCAAAGTATTCCAGCCTCCTCTATGAAAGAATGAGGCTGAAACACTTTGGAGGGGGTATCTATAGGCGTTAAAAATTGCCTATAAGTTACCACACATAACTCAAAATGAAGAGAAGGCGATAAACGTCATCATCTGAGTCAAAGAGGATCATCCGATGTCAAAGACCAACTAAGAAATGCACAAAAATGCAAAACAACAATCAGGCATCACACAACTTTTGAGACAAGGAATTTGTCTCAGAAGCTATGAGGTAACTCATAGTTTCTGTGACACAAAACGTGTCTCGAAAGCTATGAGGCAACTCATAGTTTTCGAGACATAGAATGTGTCTTAGAAACTATGGTGGAATATCATGAGTTCGTTGACAGTTTTCTCGAGTTTAGTGTGATCCACGTGACTTCATAACTGTTGGGGATCATCCATAAATGTAGGAGAGCCGTTACAAATGAAAACCCCACCCATAACTGCAGAAATAATAGCACTTAAACATGGGGAAATCGGTTACAAAACTAACAGGCTGACTCCCTTCTTCCGAGACACAAAACGTGTCTCGAAAATAGGGGGCTATCAAGTTGGTTTTGTTTTGATTTTCTACCTTCAGTAACTTTTTTTTGGGACTATAAATGCTTCCTTATCACTCATATACATGAGGACCAAGGGAGAGAGAGTAGAGACTTGAGCAATTTGTGAATTTTGAGCAAGAGAGAAAGAGTCTTCATCAATTTCAAGCACTTCCAAGAGCCTTCGGCATTTCCTCGAGGTCTAATCTTTGACTTGATTTTGAGAAGTGTGTTTTATCTTACATTTTTGAGATATCCACTTTTATCATTGTTTCTGAAATGAAACATCGACCTTAAGCCTTCTTCATGATTCAACTTGGATTAGTGATTCGGTCGTCCACAGGCTAATGCACCTCCGGCACAGGCAAAGATCTCATATAAGCTGCAGGTGATAAACATCCTCTGCGTGTGTTTCTAGAGAATTGTATTTTTATCGTGTAAGAAAGTCTTATAAAAAGACTAATTTTACTTTGAATTTGTAATTGATAAACGTGTAATGGATTCAGCAATGAAAACAACTTTCGACGCAAACAGACTTAACATGAAATTAGACTTAAAACAAGTTGAATTAGTCTTAACATGATTTAAATTGGACTTAACATGAACCGAATTGGACTTAATATGATCCAAATTAGACTTAACATGAATCGAATTAGACTTAACATGATTTAAATTGGACTTAACATGAACCAAATTGGACTTAACAAGAACCGGATTGGACTTAACATGAGCCGAATTGGACTTAACATGAACCAAATTGGACTTAATATATAATTCATTACACTTAATATTTAATAAAATAGACTTATTATTTAACCCAATAGACTTAACATTCAATCTCTTGGACTTATTACTCAACCCAATAGACTAAGTATGCAAGCCCTTGGACTTTACTTCCAACTCATTAGACTTAATGTTTCACATTGGATTTGAACTTAACATAAAAAATCATCAAAAAAGTTATATTTAGCTGACATTTCTTTAAATTTTCATCTTTCCACGATGTTCAAATTAAAATTACAAATTTCATTAGACTTAACACACAAGCTCCTCGTCATCCTCCTCCACCACTGTCTCCTCTGCCTCGTTCTTCACCTTCAATGTTGGAGACTGATATGTTATTTGATAGATCCTTCTACGAGAACTTCGACGAATTCGAGGGTTTCACCATTGTCATTACCATTGCCGACCAAACTTGCACTTGTTTTGCTTTTGGGAGGAAAAGAAAGAGAGAGCGGGGAAAATTAGTGGGAGAAAAAAATGAATCAAATTGAGTTTTTTCTATGTAATATATACCCCCAGATCAACAATATGGTCGGAACGTGCACCTAAGTTTGGTGGTGGCAGAGGAGGATGTCGGTGTCTGAGAGAAAAAGGAGGAAGAGGGGGAGAGGAGGAATGAGATGTGTTAGAAATGAGGAGGAATGAGGAGCCATGACCATTAGATTTAGAGAGAAAAGAATGAAGAAGATGAGGGCATTTTGAAACTTTTTTTATTTCTCTCTATGCTTAGTTGGCAGGAAATAATTACTAAAAAAGAGCTGCAACACATAGATCTCCAATTTAAGGGATGCAGCACATGGAAAAAATTTAGAGGGGCTTAGAAAAATTTAAAGGGACTACAGCGCATGAAGTTATTACTTTTAGGGTCTTGACATAATTTTCCAAGAAATTACTATGTTGTTTTTGATAGATGAATTCTTTTAGGGCGTATTCGGTTGGCCAAAAAAGTGAAGGAAAACCAAAAAAATAAAGGAAACTTGCCAAAAATGTTAGAAAATCTTCATTTTTATGATGATTGGATCGTCGAAAAGAAAAAAAAGAGGGAAGGAAAGTGCGTGCCACGTTATCAAAATGATATCGGACAAATTTTTAAAAATAACTCTTTTTCAAAATTAATGAGCATAATCGACCTTTAAAAAAAAGCAAAATCGCCCCTTTTCATTTGAGTTGAGATAAAAAGGGTTGATTTTGCTGCCAGTAGTTTTTCGAACTACACGAGACTACTAGTCCCATGTAGTTAACTAGTTGGGTCGGCCCACTAAGACAGCAAACTCTCCCTCCCTCTCTCTTCTCGCTTTCTCTCTCCTTAGACGCACGCATGCACTCAGCNCTCTCTCTCTCTCTCTCTCTCTCTCTCTCTCTCTCTCTCTCTCTCTCTCTCTCAGCGGGCAATGGATTTCTCTGGGTCCTCTTCTTCTTCCTCTCGAAGTCGAACTAATAAAAAACCCGACATCTGCTTCACCTTCGTTGTCCACGACGACAAATCCGATAACGATGAAAACGCAGACGAAGAAGAAGAGGAAGAGGAGGACTACTCTTCTCTCCCTCCTCTCCTCCAACGCCTCCCCAAGGACTTCGACGCCGCCATCGACGATGATAAAGAAGACGACGATGATGGAGGTGGTGATCACTCCGGTACCTTCATCGTCAAGAAGGACAATAGGTCGTCGCCCCTCCTGCATCTCGCTGAACCCTAAGATCGTTGATCCCTAGGGGTAGATCTGATCTCGATGATGTGTACTTGACGTTTGTGGTCAAATCGACGCTGAGATCTAGGGCGGCGGCGGAGGAGGAGGAGGAGGAGGATTCATCCATGTTGGGGACTTTTGTGAGGATGAGCGTTGGGGGTTTCATGAGTGAGGCAATGGAGAGCATGAGAGCTACGGAGCAACATGCAATAGCTACACGGGACTAGTAGTCCCGTGTAGTTTAAAAAATTACCCCCAGTAAAATCGACCCTTTTCATCTGAGTTGAGATGAAAAGGGTCGATTATGCTATTTTTTGTGAAAAGGTCGATTTTACTCATTAATTTTCAAAAAAGGTTGTTTTTAAAAATTTGTCCAAACGGTATCTAAGGTAAGTAACGTATGAAAGTATTACTTTAACACTTATAGATAATATCTCAAGTTTTACTGCTCAAGACAACATTGTAGTATAGTTTAATCATTGCGATCATAGGCTTGATGTCTCTCAGCTTTGAAATCTAATATTATGTTTTGTTTTTGTTTGCTCTTAAACAGTAGGAGAGAAAATTGGCTGATTAGTGTAAAGTTGAATGCAAATAAATATATTTTGAAATGGTGTACTTTTACAATTATTCATTAAATTTAGAGTTTTAGATATTAGCCCCTTAAATTTTCAATAATTTTATATTAGTCCCTCAAATATTAAGAATTGCATATTAGTCCCTTAAATCCTACAGGGTCTTGTAAAATGCTCCCTTTTATTAATATTTTAGTTAAAAAAACATAATCATCATTGGGTTAATTCCTAACCCAAGATCTGTAATATTCAAACTATCCCTCTCTCTGAGGTTTCAAACTTTTGTGAAACTCAACTTTCAGTTAGGGTTCTTTTTAAACCATTGGAGAAGAAGAATTCTAGTAGATTTGGGTTTTTAAGAGGATATTGGGTTTAAACCTATTAAGATATGAGTTGGACAACATACCAAATGAATAAAATGCTCGCATTGCCTCCAACTATTAGATTTATCGGAATATTCCCCTCAAATATAACATGATATAACTTGAAGGACCATTTTATAAGACCCTAAGATTTGGGGGAGTAATATGCAATTATTAAAGATGTAATGGACCATTTTATAAGACCCTAAGATTTGGGGGAGTAATATGTAATACCCCAACCCTTGAAAGGGTGATGTGATTAGTATTGATAGATTTGATTGGAATACTCATACCATCAAGATGCATCTTCTTTTCGGGAACCCAATTCTTAGAAACTACAAAGTTAAGCGTGCTTGGTCTGGAGAAATTCTAGGATGGGTGACCCCCTGGGAAGTTTTCCAGGGAGCGTGTGAGTGAGGACAAAAAACGTGCTGAAAAGACATGTGATGGTTTGTGAGGCCAGTCCATCAGATCTAGTAGCGTACCGACCCCGGGATTCCGGGGCGGGGCGTTACAAATGGTATCAGAGCCAAGCCAACCGGAATTGTGAGAGCTAAGTGCTATGCGGCGCAAAGTGCTACGTCGAGAGGACGGGAGCCATTTCTTGAGGCCGTAGGAGCCACCTCTAGAATCTCACACGGATGATACGGTCTTGGATGATATGGTTTAGCACAACGAGGACGTTGTGAGTTTAAGTGGGGGAGTATGTAATACCCCAACCATTGAGAGGGTGATGTGATTAGTATTGATAGATTTGATTGGAATACTTATACCATCAAGATGCATCTTCTTTTCGGGAATCCAATTCTTAGAAACTCCAAAGTTAAGCATGCTTGGCCTGGAGAAATTCTAGGATGGGTGACCCCCTGGGAAGTTTTCCAGGGAGCGCGTGAGTGAGGACAAAAACGTGCTGAAAAGACATGTGGTGGTTTGTGAGGCCAGTCCATCAGATCTAGTAGCGTACCGACCCCGGGATTCCGGGGCGGGGCGTTACATAATATGCAATTATTTAAGATGTAAGGGACTAATATCTAAAAATGCGTTAAATTTATTATTATTTAATTATTCCTCCAAAAAGAGGATGTATTATGCTATAATAGCCCGCATGCGAGTGACCTACTCTTAATAGAGAAAATTGCAAGCGACAAATTTGAAAATTCACCATCCTCTTTTAAAGGTTGAACAACTTAAGGTTTTGATACGATTCATTTACTCGAAAAAATATTTTAAAAAACAAATGTTTAAAGGGAGAAAATCGATAATTATACTATAAACTTCAAACTATTTTTCTACTATAAAAAACAAAAGTGGAAGGCCTAGATGACTTATAAATTTTGAGCGTTAAAGATTATACGTGTTGTTACTTAGGGGCTGTTTGGTTCGCTTAAAAGACCACTGGAAACCCATTTCTGGATCTGACACCGCCTCCCCATCAGATTTTTTTTCGCCCATTTCTTTTCCTGGCTTTGGTTCGCTGGGGTTGGAGGGGAGAAACAGGGATGAAAACACCGCCAACTCAGACTTTTTTCTCTCCCCGATTTCCTTCCCTAACCGAGAGAAATCGAGGAAAACTTCGGCCACCTCTGACAATCACTCTCTTGTTTCTCTAGTTGATTTCTTTGGTGATGTTAGGGTTACCTCATTGCTCTCCTCCCGCTAGAAATCTCATGCGGCCTTCTTTCGTCGACAATGAAATTGACTCCTTCGCCTTTCTCTCTCCTCCATCAGATTCATCCCCTCTTCCTCTTCAGTTTACAGCTTCGGCGACAATAACAATGGAGCTCTCAGTCTCTCCTCTCCTCTCCTCGATGCCTATAAGCCCACTAAAATCCCAAATTTACCCTCTTCAGTTGCTAGCGTGGCAGCGAGGGCAGCGAGCCACTACCATTCTCTTGCGGTGACGACCGACAGCGAGGTCTGGGCATGGGGGAGAAACGTCAAAGGCCAACTTGGGAGAGGTGTCAACTCCCCAAGGTCGATCCTTTCCCTCGTTTTCTTCTTTGTTTTGGGTTTAATTTCAATAAAATCATAATTCACACTTGTTTGAGGTCCTACAACGGAATGTAATGAGATTTGGTAGAGTTGAATAATCAAATTTGTGATTGGCTTAAATATTTTAAACTTTTACCTACCATGGAGCGCTTAATTAACCAATTATCTAAAAATGATAGAAAGTTGCATGGAAAACCCGTGACATTTTAGATGCTTGAATTGTTCAAAGGAAGTCTCAGCTAACATGCATCTGAGGATGGAAATTTTTGACGATTATTGGGTTTTTGGTTGCTATTTGTGCTCGTCGTCGAGCTCCCGTGGCAGTTTTTTGTTACTATGTTGATTCGAGTTTGTTTAGCTCTATGTTTTTGGGTTTATGGTTGCTATTTGTGCTCGTCGTCGAGCTCCCGTGGCTGTTTTTTGTTACTATGCTGATTCGAGCTTGTTTAGCCCTATGTTGTTAGGTTTTTAGTTGCTATTTGTGCTTGTCGTCGAGCTCTCACGGCTCTTTTTTGTTACTATATTTATTCGAGCTTGTTTAGCTCAAACACGTTTATAATTATCGAGTTAAAATCAAGTAGTTAAGAACTCGTATTTTTGACATTTTTCACAAAACATGATTTTTCATAAATATGAGGTGCTATTTGAAAAATTCTCTTTCAAACAAGTTAGTGTTCATATTTAAAAACTTTCCCCAAAGTTTTACCTTTTTAGAGCCTATTTGCTATTATTTAATTCATTTCTAAATGTCCAGTTTTTCAAATATATTGTTGATATAATTCTGAGCTTGGTTCATGGATGGCTGGTGGGTGTTTGGTTGGTTGGTTGGTTGGTGTTCATGGATGGCTGGTGGGTGTTTCCTGGTTCATTAGTTGGTGGGTGTTTCCTATTTTATTGGCTGGTTGGTGTTTCTTTTTGCATATTGTTTCATGGTTTATGTTGGTTTTCAGTTTTGTTTTTGTGTTGGCTTTTGTGACTGTTTGTGATGATGATGAGTTCATGTTGCTTTTGAGTTCTTGAAAAACAAGTTTTGTGTGCACACATTGTTCAGGTGCTGTTTTGTGTTGTTGGTTGGTGGTGTTGTTTTGTCCAGGTTTGTTCTCAGCCAGGTTTTGTGCACATATGACCAGTTTTATAAGAGGTGCTGCTCGTTCATATATGCTCAAGTTTGTTCTCAACTAGTGGTATGTTAGTTCTAGTTGAGTCCCTGTTAGTTCTAGTGGCTCTCGTGTTAGTTCTAGCTGATGTCATGTTAGTTCTAACTTCAAGCTAGTGTTATTTCTAATATAAGCGTTAGTTTTAGTGGTATGTTTGTTCTAGTTGAGCCATTGTTAGTTCTAGTGGCTCTCGTGTTAGTTCTAGCTGATGTCGTGTTAGTTCTAACTTGCAGCTAGTATTATTTCTAATATAATTGTTCTATTCTAGTGATATGTTAGTTCTAGTTGAGCCCCTGTTAGTTCTAGTGGCTCTCGTGTTAATTCTAGCTGATGTCATATTAGTTTTAACTTTCAGCTAGTGTTATTTATAATAAGCATTAGTTCTAGTGGTTTGTTAGTTCTAGTTGAGCCCCTGTTAGTTCTAGTGGCTCTCGTGTTAGTTCTAGCTGATGTCATGTTAGTTCTAACTTTCAGCTAGTGTTATTTCTAATATAAGCATTAGTTCTAGTGGTCTGTTAGTTCTAATGTTAGTTCTAACTTTCAGCTAGTGTTATTTCTAATATAAGCATTAGTTCTAGTGGTCTGTTAGTTCTAATTGAGCCTCTGTTAGTTTTAGTGGCTCTCGTGTTAGTTCTAGCTGATGTTGTGTTAATTCTAACTTGCAGGTAGTGTTATTTCTAATATAAGCGTTAGTTCTAGTTGAGCCCCTGTTAGTTCTAGCGGCTCTCGTGTTAGTTCTAGTTGATATCATATTAGTTCTAACTTCCAGCTAGTGTTATTTCTAATATAAGCGTTGGTTTTAGTGGTATGTTAGTTCTAGTTGAGCCCCTGTTAGTTCTAATGGCTTTCGTGTTAGTTCTAGCTGATGTCGTGTTAGTTCTAACTTGCAGCTATTGTTATTTCTAATATAAGCGTTAGTTCTAGTGGTATGTTAGTTCTAGTTGAGCCTCTGTTAGTTCTAGTGGCTATCGTGCTAGTTCTAGCTGATGTTGTGTTAGTTCTAAATTCCAGCTAGTTATTTCTAACTTCTTGTGTTTGTCTACAATGGGGGTAATCTTACTCTGATAACCATAAACACTTTTTTCTACCCACTTCAACACCAACCAAACACAAGAAAAGTGGAAAATATCAAATCAACAAAAGTTTTCCCTTTTTTCCATGCAAACCAAACATAAGAAAAGTAAATACATTGGTTTCCCACCATATTTTATATGCGAACCAAACCAAAATAATTAATTTCTTAGAAAAGTTTGGAAAACTCAAAACTTGAGTTTCTTTACATCAAATTGAATTTCCATATATCTAAAAAACGAACCAAACAGCTCCTAGTTTTAAGATTAGTAGCCTTTATCGCTCCTCCAAAAAAAAAAGTAGAGGATCGAAAAGAATTGGTTTACATAGAAAGGATCTGGACAGAATTTTCCTAGACTTCATAAAAGCACAACAGCACCTCATTGATACCGGCGCCGGCGAGGACTCCACAAATTCTGCAAATTCGATCGATTGATCACCATCGCCCCCACAAATGGCTGCCGATTCCGTCGCCGCCGACCTCGTGGACTTCCTCAACGCATCGCCGACTGCTTTCCATGCCGTCGGTAATTCCTCAACCGATCCAAATATCATCTTTAATTAACTTTCCAGGATTCATTCAAACCCTAATCGAGTTTTGTGATCAGATGAGGCGAAGAAGCGATTGAAGGCTGCTGGATTCGAGCACGTGTCGGAGAGAGAGGACTGGAGCTTGGAGGCAGGGAAGAAGTACTTCTTCACTCGTAATCACTCTACAATCGTTGCCTTTGCAATTGGCAAAAGGTAGCTTTTTTAAGTGAAAGATTGGATTTTTGGTGCTTTTGAAGTGATTTTAGTGGAGTTTTTGGTTTGGTTTGTTTTTAGGTACGTTGCGGGGAATGGGTTTCATATCGTTGGAGCACATACTGATAGTCCTTGCCTTAAAGTGAAGCCAGCGTCCAAGGTGATAACTGGTTCGTTTTCTAATATATTTAATGTTTGAAAGGAAAATGTTATGATTTAGCTAGGAAAAATAAGGCAGAAAGAAAGATGGCTAAGTTGGGCAGTGTCTTTATTTTGGAAAATTAAGATAAAAGCAGACTATAAAGTTGACAATATATTAGAAGTTTTATTTGTTGGACATTTGAGTGTAATATGCAGTCATCTGGACAGCGTCACATGATTTAGTAAAGTATACATGGTAGACAAAAAATAGCAAAGGAATCAGGGGGAAAAATAAACAAAAATTTGGTTCAAGCAGTTTACTTTCAGATCACTTGCTGTTGTTAAAGGTACCTTCCACTGCACCAAAGCTCCAAAGTCGTGGGAAAGTTTTATGGATAGTTTACACTCAATATCCTCTGTAGGTTGGAGCCCTTTTCATGGGCCAAAACTTTGACTCATGCAGCTGTAACTTTTTAATCCGTTTTAAATTTGTAACCGCATGGGATTTTTATACTCTTATGAGCTTTGATAAAGGGATGATCTTTGTTAAGTGTTTCTCTTCAATACATACCAAACCTGGTAGGATTGAATAATTTTAATGGCGCTTAATCTTATTTTCGCATTCGTTTGCAAGTTCTGATTTTAAAAGCATTTATTAAATCTACATATTAAGAAAATAATATTGAAAGGAAGATATTTGGATGAAACTAATCATCATTGTTTCTTTAGGTAGTGAAAGGAGGTTATCTTGAAGTTGGTGTGCAGACATATGGTGGTGGTTTGTGGCACACTTGGTTCGACAGGGACTTAGCAGTTGCTGGAAGGGTGATTGTAAAAGAAGTGAAGGATGGTGTAGTATCCTACTCCCATAGACTTGTTAGAATCGAGGAGCCAATCATGCGGATACCTACTCTCGCCATTCACCTCGATAGGTACATTAATTTCGAGTCATGAATTTTTGTTTGGCACCTGTTTTAGACTTGAACTTTACTTTAATCTACAGTTTCATGTTTTTGCCCAAGTGATATATTAGATATGTTATAGTTGTTCTTTTAGAATACATCGAAACATTGCATTTCGGTTCACCTCTCTACATGACAGCATTTGCAGCTGTGAGAGTATGGTATCTAGTCGAGTTGGACTAGGAATTTATCCATTTTTTGTTCTGAGTAACTTCTGATTTATTCTAATAGAATATATGCATAGTCAAGAAATTATATATTTATCTTTCATTTGTATCTCGAGATTTTCAAGTCCATTCCTGCAAATATTTATCCCGTCTGTCCTTTGCAGGGGTGTTAATTCAGATGGCTTCAAAATTAATACACAGAGCCAACTAGTCCCTGTGCTGGCTACATCAGTTAAGGTAATATATATTCTTTCACAATAAAGTGATACATAATTTAGTTGGTAAGTAGTTGCTGGCCATTTCTGATCGTTCCACATCTTGGAAATGCCTGTAGAAAATCACATCTATTTTTTTCCTCATCTTTGGCATCTATCCACATTTGAAAATGCATTTATTGGGATATGGAGATCTGAAACTTACGTAATGACTGAAATTTACATGTTTGTCTTTTGGCTTATCTATTTGGTGAGGAGCTATGTCGATGTTGTTCCTTTTTCCTCTTCCTCCAACTAATTTTAACCTGTTGGGGTGTACTTCATTTAGTTTCATCTCAAAAAAGTTCTCATCATGTGTAGCTTTTGGGCAAATTTCTTGGTAAGAGCAAACAAGGCTAGTCTAATCTCATTAGTTCTAGAGAATAGAGAGTATCTGCTGAGTGTTTTTCTATTTTACTAAGTTCTTGGCAAAATTTTGAAGAAATAATAAATAAGAGGGCATATAGGGGAGTATGAATTATGTTTGCTGAATGATGCACCCTTCAGTCATTATGCTTTGCAGTTTTCTTAAGTTGGATTGTTTGATACTTATGTTCTAGTTTTGGAAATTAATTTAACTCCAAGGATCAATCTGTTTTTGGTTTTGATTAGATCTAGGGACCACCTTGATCTTGAGTGTTTTTCGGTTTTTTGGTTGTAACTTAGAGGATAGATTTGATCCTAGGGCTAATGAAATATTGGGGGAAAAAATTGAGTGGAATTGGCTGCAAATAGAAAATGGGGTGTAGCCTATGTCATTTTACTTATGACGAGACATACAGTATTCTTGAGTATGAAATAGTGGAAAAGAATTTTTTTGAGTTGTTTGGAGCTAGCATTCTTTCAGATTGTTTTCTCTTTTCAGATTGCATTTACTGTATTTACCACCCTCTTAACTATGTAGGTTCATTTTTGTTCCAAATAGGACGATTAATGCAAAGTTGTTTACTAATTATCTAAACTAATTTATTGCTAAAGAATTCTGAGCTAAAATTCAATATTCTGCATGAAGAACTTTGATAGAAAAGATTTCTTTTTGGGGATTGGAATAGTTTTACGCCTTTACCTGCTTGGAATTGAGGTGAGATAAGGGGAAACAGGTCTTTTATTATCTTAGTTAGGAAGAGCCTTAGTGAAATTCTTTGTCTATTCTTCTTTTTTTCTTATTCTGAGGGGATAACTTCCATCTATTCCATTCAATAATGAATCCCCTCCTTCCCTCCGGGCATAGCTTTGTATATCGGGAATTGTTATAAGAAATGTGAAAAGGAGAAAAAGACCTTTGCTATCTGATTTTCTTATACAGCCACCTGATTGCATGCTTTATAATGTGTGATACCTTTTCTTTAACCAACACATCTAGATAAAATGGGCAGGTCCACTAAAAAGAACAATAAGGAAAACTCTTGACTGACATAGCTATCAACACTTTTTACCTATGCATGACACCACCTACATTCTCACCCACCCATCTTTGAAGTCTAAGGTTCAAGGTTATGGTGCTAGTCCAATTTAATGGGAAAATGATACATGAACCACTTTAGAATGCGGCAGGAAACATGTAATTACGATTATGATATTACTTCTCAAGGAATGTGGTACGCTGGGCCGCTGGGGTGATACATGAACCACTTCAGTATGCGGAAGGAAACATGTAATTATGATTACGATATTACTTATTAAGGAATGTGGTACACTGGGGTAGACGGCTTTGGATGTTTAGTTAGTTTACTTGTAGGATGGAATGGATTTTATAAGACGTTTAAGAAGTCATATGTTTTTTCATTCATTTGGCACTTTATTATATATGCAAGGTTGTAGAGAGCACTAGGCGGCCTATACGGCCGACTCGGCTTCTAGAGCCCAGGCAGTTTTCCTATATTTTATTTTTAATTACAATAATTAATAATAAATGCATTAAATTCATAGAAAATTGAAAAAATAATAGTGATAGATTCATAATCAATCTTGCATAAATAGACTAAATGATAAATGCTAAGAAACACGAACACAATAAGTCAATATAAAGGACGCATAATATCTCAATTTCAGAAGCCTATGCGCAAAGTATCAGCAAAAGAAAAAAATATGAATAATCTAATACGTGGCATAATCATCAAATATGTTTTATCTTTAACTCTAATCTGTTTCTCTTCTTCGTGAGGATTACTTTCCCCTTGTTGTTGTTAAGTGGTGGTGGAAGAGGTTTGCTAAAGGTTAGAGGAGTTGGAGCCTTGGAGGAGGTGTTCGTAGTTGGTGAGGAGGCCAAAGGAGCTCAGAGGAGATTTGGAGGACGATGAAGGTAACAACATAGGAAATTACGACTAAGATCTAAGTGGTGCAGTTCAAGTAAGGCAACGTCTAGGTCTAAGCTCTCCGAAGCCTAGGCAGTTTTCCTATATTACATTTTTAGTTAGGGGTTGTTTGGTTGGTTTCCTAAAAATCAAGAAAAGGAAAAGGTACATGAAAATCAATAAAATATTATTTTCATCCATTTCTATCCCTAAAACTCATCACAACATCCAATAAAATATTATTTTCATCCTACAACTCATCTCATATTATCTCCTAAAAATAAACCAAACACAAAAAATGAGTCACATCATCCAACTCATCTCATCTCCATCACATCTCATCTTTAAAAATCACTCACAACATCCAATAATATGGTGACAACTCATCTCATCTCATTAACATTTTATTTCCACCTATTTCCTCCAAAAAGCTAGGAAATCTATTTCCTTAAGTGTGGGTCACATCATCCAATAATATAATGACATCTCATCTCATCTATTTTCTTATTTTTATGAATGAACCAAATACAAGAAAAGAACCTATTATAGGAAATAGGTTTCTTATAATTTATTTTCTTATTTTTTTAGCCAACCAAACAACCTCAAAACAAATTTTCTTAAAAAATTTTTTTAGCCAACCAAACAACCTCAAAACAAATTTTCTTAAAAAATCACCCACATCATCCAATAATAATGTGACAACTCATCTCAAAAATCACCCACATCATCCAATAATAATGTGACAACTCATCTCTCATTCTTTGATTTCCTTCTTTTTTTAGTCAACCAAAAAATCATCCCACAATTTTTCTTAGAAATAGGTTTCCTATTCTTTGATTTCCCTCTTTTTTTAGGCAAACAAACAGCCCCTTACAATAATTAATAATAAATGCATTAAATTCATACAAAACTGAAAAAAATAATAGTGATAGATTCATAATCAATCTTGCATAAATAGACTAAATGATAAATGCTAAGAAACACGAACACAACAAGTCAATATCAATGATGCATAATATCTCAATTTCAGAAGCCTATGCTCAAAGTATCAGCAAAAGAAAGAAAATATGAATGATCTAATACGTGGCATAATCATTAAATATGTCATCTTCAACTCTAATCTGTTTCTCTTCTTCGTGAGGATTACTTTCCTCATGTTGTTGTTGTTGTTGTTAAGTGGTGGTGGAGGATGTTTGCTGAAGGTTGGAGGAGTTGAAGGAGGTGTTTGTAGTTGGTGAGGAGGCCGAAGGAGCTCAGAGGAGGTTTTGGAGGACGATGGAGGTGACAACATAGGAAATTACGACTAGGATTTAAGTGGTGCAGTTCGCGAAAGGTGGCGCCTAGGTCTAAGCACTCCCAAGACTAGGCGGGCGGCCTAGGTAGCTCCTAGGCCTAGGCGGGAGCCTAAACAAGCTAGGCAGAAGTTTTTTAAAACATCATACATGCATGTACGAGGGGGCAGGGGTGAGGGAGGGGAGAACAGGTGGCGAGCATCTCTGTGTATTAACTTTTTCCCTTCCAAATAAACCATCTTGTTATTCCACACCAAAATAATAAAAAAAATAAGTAAATAAATCTTTTTCTGTCCTCTTTACATTATTTTTCATTGATGAATCAAATTGAAACACATGCTCAGATATTAAAATATAGTTGACAACAAGTCTAAAAGTTGTTGCGTGTCCAGAAAATTGATATGGTCGTTGCAAATTGCTGACATTCACAATTCGGAATATGTATTCTGGATCATGGATTCAAGGGGTCCTCATTTACTAGCTGAACTGGAATGGCAACAGATATGATAAGCTTCATATTTTGCCAATATGTATCGTTTCCCTTATTTTCAAATCTAGGGGATGTATTTATTTTACCATGAACTCCACTTATTTTGTAGGACAGTGAATTTTTTTTATTCCTTTTCTTTTCGGACACGCTGAACGATGAAATCTAATGTAGACTATGAAATGATGTTGTATGCTGTTTCATGAGTAGTTACATGCGGTTTCAGGAGTTGAGGATTCAGAACAGTTTCCTAGTTCTACCACTGCAAGCATCCTATTCCCTAAATAGTATTTGTAACTTGATGATGCATTTTTTTGTTTTCATTCATTTTGCATATTTACCTAAGCAAGATTTTAGCCACCAAATATTTGATGGTTGATTCAGGCATCAGCTTGTCATAAACCTATGCCATTCCTCAAAATTGGAACTTCTGGCCTTTAGTAGCCAACCTCATTTAGAGATAATGTGTTTTAGCTTGTATGTGTACGTAGCTTTGTATGTATATTCATTTTGAATGCTGTCTAATTTTTATATATTGATCATATTTGTAGGCTGAACTTCAAAAGCTAGTGGAAGAAAATAGTGCCCCTCAGGCCAGCAATGGTGGAAAAGAAATAAACGACAAGAAGAATATTGATAAACAAAAGCATCATACAGTTCTACTGCAGGTACAAGTATACTTTCTTCTAATTCTTTTACAGGGGATATAATTCAGATAAGAGCAATTTGATTTCCTCCTTATGCAAACCACGAAGGTTGGAAATTGCTTGATGTGTATGCTTTCATTTGTTGCAGCTGATTGCTGACCAGGCTCTCTGTAAACCGGATGAAATATGCGACTTTGAGCTGCAACTTTGTGATACTCAACCAAGTCGTATAGGAGGTGCTATGAAAGAATTCATATTCTCAGGAAGACTTGACAATCTTTGCATGTCATTTTGCTCTTTGAAGGTCAGGTTTCTTATGTTTATTTATGTGGTGAAAACCATCCTTAAACCTTGGACTATTGCTAATATATCTTGTATTTATTATACATTTCTGGTCCAATTTTGGAAAAGGTTTTTTTATTGCTGTCCCTGAGCTTGTTGGAAAATCCTTATTAATAGTATAATATCCATAATTTGATGACCAGGAAAAATAATGAATACTATGACTAATCCCTTGGCTGGTGTCCACTTTTGGAATCAACCATAAATATTATGACCATCCCAAAATTTGTCACTAGTGCAAACATAAGAGACGTTTGCCCAAATTATGTTAATAATTACGTCTTATTACTATCCAGGCGTTAGTAGACTCCACAGCTTCTGAAAGTTCTCTTGATGATGAGTCCAACGTGAGGATGGTAGCATTGTTCGATCATGAGGAAGTGGGTTCTAATTCAGCCCAAGGAGCTGGTTCTCCTGCAATGTTCGATGCATTGTCCAGAATAACAAAATCATTCAACAGTTCAGATCCCAAGGTAGCAATTATTTTATTAAATTGCTTGTGAGTACTACATCTAACGTGACAACGAACTAATACGTTCTTTTTTTTTTTTGGTTTGTCATCCTCTTGTCTTTCTCACTTTCATCATTTTTTTATCGGATAGTTTCTCAATTGTTTGTGAGGTTTCCGACTTGTATAAACAAACCTTCATCAAGTACTATATGTTCATTCTGAATATTTGTTTGCATGATGTTCTTAAATTTTTAGAAGAAATTCCTTTTAGGGTTTCTTTTTCTTTGCATCATTGTGTCAGCATAGCTAGACATTATTTCATGGACCTTAATCTGTCTTCCTAATGTTTCAGTTGCTTGAGAAGGCAATCCAGAGGAGTTTCCTGGTATCTGCAGACATGGCACATGCTTTGCATCCTAATTATATGGTATGTTTTTCCATTTGATAGTTAATGGTAAACCAAAGGTTATCATTGACATGTTAGAACTCAGAAATTTGAATTCTCCCTTTTTTCCTTAGCAATGTTCCATGCATTCTTATTAGTTGAGATGTAGCGTGCAGAACTTGACATTTTCTTGCACAATCTTATCCCAGGACAAACATGAGGAAAATCATCAACCTAAAATGCATAGCGGTCTTGTTATTAAACATAATGCTAATCAGCGTTACGCCACAAATGCCATCACTGCATTCATATTCCGAGAGATTGCAGAGAGGCACAAGTTACCTATCCAGGTTAGTTGACTCAGTTGCAGAATATTATGATTATTGTTATCTTTTACTGTTGTCAATTAAGCAATCATGTTCCTGTTTTTCATATGTGCATGCTGGCTTAGTATTTGTAGCTTTTATAGGTTTCTTAATCATATATTTAATTTGGATCCGGGAGGTTATGTTGAAGTGTTTGCAGTATATGAGGAAGGATGATTTCCACCGAATGACAGTCGAACACGAAGATTAATAAATCTAGCATTATTAGGAACAAAAAAAGAAGATATTTAAAAGGGAAAAGAAAAACAAGCACAAAACGCAACCAACAACTGCTCTGAGAATTGCTTATCCTAACTCAAAATGCACTTTGCTTGCACATGTTGTATCTTATTATGGAAGAAATAGGTGTGAGGTGACCATTCATTTTACTGATTGAACTACCAGTACACTCATGTAATATTTATCATTTCAAGTTAACATTGTAGGATTTTGTATCCTAACTCAAAATGCACTTTGCTTGCACATGTTGTATCTTATTAATTGTTAAGCAATATTTATATTGTAGGATTTTGTGGTTCGTAATGATATGCCATGTGGTTCAACCATCGGTCCCATACTTGCTAGCGGTGTTGGTATTCGAACTGTGGATGTTGGTGCTCCGCAATTATCGATGCATAGCATACGAGAAATGTGTGCTGTAGATGATGTTACACATTCGTATGAGCATTTTAAGGCCTTCTTCAATGAGTTCACTGCTCTGGATGCAAAAATCACAGTAGATTTGTAATTTTACTTCACAACCTATCTTAAAGGGGTTTATTTATCAGTTTGCTTCTTTCATCTTGAGGTTTGTTGTTAATAAAGGTTGAAAGACAATAAAAACTTGTTTAACTGCTGTCACCTGTTGCTGTATTATTAGTGCTGCTTCAGAGTCTAATACATTTTCCATATATAATGTGATGTGTTTTCGCTGCTATTAACTTGGATGACTTAGGATCCAATGTTTATGTTTATGCAAATGGAGTTTAGGTAACTTACTATGAATTGAATACTATCTGCTGAAATTTAGGAATCGTCTTTCCTAATTGAAAACTCTTGTTCTGGGATTGGACAATATACAAACAACCTGGAAACGAATTATCTCGGGTTCAAGTTCAAAGGCTATTGTGTTTCTTTAACCTCATTGAACAGTGTAAATATAGTAAGGATTCACAAGTTCTTTCCTATAAGATACTTTTAAGGGATCATGTCGTTTGTGACCATATCTGATTGAAATTTATCGATAATAATTCAAAAAAAAGGGTTGTTTCTTACTCTTGTATTGTATGTCCGTACCAAGTGCATACACGATTACACACTGAAAATTTCTAGTGCCAGGAAATATAGTAATCCACTCGTTATTTTCCAGTAATGCACAAGTTTACTTTTTCGACAAGGTGATACAAAATAAAGTAAAGATAACTCTGGCAATTTATGAATTGCCAACGGTACCGAGAAGTTGCACATTCACCTTTTTCTTTATAATAAATTGACATAATACAAGAAATAGGATGGTGAATCAAATCCTGTAACTATTTTGTTATAATCGCTAAAAATGATAAATATTAATCTCTACAGAGAAGTCGATACGTGTCTTACACTTTACCTAACCAAACTAATTCACAACCAAGATAACATCCGATTTGGCACGGTCAACTTGATTGGCCGACATCTTGCGTAACCGAGTCAAAAAGCGATACTACTCGGCCAACCTCTTAGTTGACCACCAGCGATACGACTCAGCACACTGATCAACTTGTTGACCCTATAGTTTTGATGATGATTTGACAAACAATTTATTACTAATAAGTTTTCTAGTGTTTGTGGTTTATGTTCTGTCTTTTTGCCCATATCAGATTTCGGTCGACCGATACGGTCGACCGACGGTAGTCTGGTTTCTGAGATATTTTTCAAGAGTTTTCCGGACGACCGGAATTTTCGTCGGCCGACCGAAATTTCCATTCGGTCGACCGAAATTTGCGTCGGTCGACCGCCAGCTTCAAAACATGTTTTCTCAGGGTTTTTGAACTAATCGGTCGACCGTACCGGTCGACCGACGAGCTGACAAAATGAGCCTAACGGCTAGTTTTTTAAATGGACTTTTTGGTCTTTTTCTTATTTCTAGCTGTTGTATTAGGGTGCTATATATACCCCATTGTTGCTCTTCTTCTCTATCTATCAAGAAATCCAAGTTTACAGTTTAGCTAGATATTAATCACGTTTAAGAG